>NC_060957.1:9936233-9953733 GCF_910589235.1 Vespa crabro
CGCGTACGCGTATACATACAACACACATACACACACACACACACATATGCATACTTACACATGAATATATAGAAATTTATCTTCGTTTATAGTAACGAGCTAAAGCTTGCGAAATGAAATTTATCGAGAACGTCGTTTGAACATCGAAAAGAATATAAAGTATGTATTTGTTAAATTTTTTTTTTTTTTTTTTTTTTTTTTTTTAAACTACCTATACACGTTGTCAAAAATATTTTCTATAATTTTCTTTTTTTTCTTCCTTTTTCCCCCTTTTGAAATTTTTTCAACTACATAACTAACGATATTGATCGAAATATAAACGAAAGGATAAGATGATTGTTTAAGAGTCGGTTAATGGTCGAAATCGTTGTAGGATGTTTTTCTAATCTCTTCTACAATTTCGTATCTTTTCTTTATTGTACTTACCTATGTTTTTTTAAAAGAGATAGAGATAGAGCGAAAGAGAGAAATACGGATATATAAAGAAAGAGGAAGATAATCCTATAGCCTTAAAGCCTTTGGTTGTATGACACTAAACTGTACATTTCGATGGGCACCATATAATCTCTCCAATTATACCCTTTCAAGGTTTCACATCCATTAATCCGAGATACCACCATAGCCAATATTGTAATACGATAGATATTTTCAAAATCTTTTATCGTACTATGTAACACGTAAACGATCGTACACGGAAAGATGTTATAACGCTTGTTAAATGCGGCTTAGAACGCTTACAAAGTGCTTACGCACTTCTAATCTTCGAAATTGTCCATCCTCGACTCCTATATTCGCATTGAGTTTCTTTTCAGGCTTAAGTACGTAGTCGATATTGATAATAAGACGATCGTGTATTTATGTTCGATGGCAACACATAGCGTATCTCGAACGTACTTAACTTACTTAGTTGTTTATATCGTCTGGTTTGTCAAACGAAGAAAGAAAAATACTCACGAATATTTATCGATTACTTTTTCGTAATATAAATATTATTATATACTTAATTGCAATGAAATGATATACGTATATTTTCTTCTTTCTTTTTTTTCTTTTTTTTCATTTTGATTTTATTTATAAAACGATTTTAATATTATTTGTAAAATGATTTTATTCACTTCGTTGATTTATATTGAATTAAATTTTTCCTTTTTTTTTTTTTTTCTTTTTTTTTTTAGTAAGTCGATGAAGATAATTTTGTTTTTCTCCTTTCATTTTATTATACTTCTATATCGATGAGAATAATATCGAAGCAATAAGTACGAACGAAGAAAGAAAGAAAAAAATTACAATATTTTAATGATAATTATTATTGAATTCATGCAAAGTTAACGAACGTTCTATATTAATTTTATTTACCCTTTTTTCGTTAGGGACACATTGTGTATGGGGGAAAAAAAAATAAAAACGAAAAAAACAAAAAGATTATTAGTTAACAAAAAGTTCAATTCAATAGAATGATATTATAATGCAGATTATAATTTTCATTCATTAATTTTCAAGTTAATAAACTCTCCATTGAATTTCATCTTTTTTCTTTTTCCTTTTTTTCTTTTTTTTTTTTTTTTTTTTCTTTTTTTGAACACTAATAGTTAACAAAAAAGTTACATTTATTAGAATATAATTATTATAATATGGTACGCATTATAATTTCATTCATTAATTATCAAGTTAATGAACTTTCTATCAAACTTCTTTATTTTTTCATTTTCTTGTTTTTTTTTCTTTTTTTTTTTTTTTTTTTTTCTTTTTTTTTTTGATACATTACGTACGAAAAAGAAGAAGTAGGATTATACTACACAACGAGTTAATGGATTTCTTCGGTATTTCGGAGGTATTGAAAGGTGTCGAAAAAAAATAAAAAAGAAAGAAAGAAAGAAAGAAAACAAAAAAAAAAAGAAAGAAAAGAGAAGAAAAATAATGTGAAACGTTTCTCTGAGAGTGCAACACGTAAAAGCTTATTGAGACGATGCGACGATGTAAGACCGCCGATGTAGTCGAATATATCTGAAATACTACCGGGGCATTTAAAGTGCAGGAAACGATCGTAGTGTCACACATGGTCAACGTCCCCCAACTCCAGAAGTCCTCCTCTCTGTTCAAACTCAGCTGTTCAACTAAACGTACATTCCAAACGGTGGTCGAATAGCGGATATAGCGATGCTTGTGAATCGCCATTAAGATACGATATGAAATACCCTACTCTTACGTTCTATGCCTAAGTGCGTCTTTGGTGCATGTTCATTCAACGAAAGAAATGTTCACAACGATAAGAGAAATGAGTGGTCTTGATGATCGGCCATATGTTTTTAACTTTTACATACATTTGACTCTTTATCATTTCTATAATAAGTTTAATACATTTTTCAGATCGTGTCGTTTGTTTATTTTATTTTATTTTTTTTTTTTTTTTTTCTTTTTTTATTCATTCCAATCTCGCGGGATTATCTTTTTTTTTTTCATTTTCTTTTTCTTTTTTTTTCTTTCTCCTTTTTTTTTTTATTATTATTATTATTAATCTTTCTCGCGCATATGTTTGTTTTTTCATAAGTTTAGGATATTTTTTCAATTTTATTTTTTCAATTTTATTTTTTCATCTTTTATTCATTTCAATCTTGATCGATCATCAATTTTTATTTTTTTTATTATTTTTTTTTTTTTTTTTTATTAATATTATTATTATTTATCTATTTATTTATTTTTGTTATTTTATTTTTTTAATGAAGAAATTAAGTTTGTTTCTTTTTAAATGAATTGGTATAAGAGAATATTTGAGTATATGGGTTAGGATAAAAAAAACAATAAAGATAAATTATTGTGTCGCTAAGTATTATGCGTTCAATGTTATTGAACTCATCGACATTGAATGTCGATAGAAATGAAATTTTTTGGAGATCTTTTTTATCTTTTCTTTGCTTTTCAAAATCTTCGTCAAAATTAATTTCAGATCGACTTATCTACAATACATTTGTTTAATTATTAACGATGATATTAGTATCTCACTTTTTAAGAATTCCAAGAAGAATATAAAAAGTTAATTTATTCTTTTAAAATAAACTTATTTTTTTTTTTTTTTTAATTAATTTCTTTTATTCATAAATAAATTCTTTATTTAATTATCGTAATCTATTAAATATATATAACTAAGTAATATTTAACAAATATATATATATATATATATATATATATATATATATATATATATTTATCAAAATACCAAATTATTAAATTTTAAATCAAATAAAATTTAATAACTAACAACAAGCTACAAAAATTTATTTATTTAATTAAATTTTAAATCAAATATTATTTAATAGACGACAGTAAGTTATCAAAAGTTATTTAATCAAATTTTCATTTAAATAAAATTTAATAAATAAAATTTAATAAATAAAATTTAATAAATAAAATTAATTATTAACGACGTATCTAACTATCTTAAGGATTTCAAGAAGAATACCAAAAGCGTTTATCGAGAATGTTTTTTCATCTGAAAGAGAAATTTTGGATAATTTCAATTTGTTCATATTAACTGCGAATATCGTTTTCAGGTGAAAGAGAGAGAGAGAGAGAGAGAGAGAGAGAGAGAGAGAGAGAGAGAGAGAGAGATGATGAGAGGGATCAATTACTATTTCGATTCGCTTCATTAAACGCATGTCTTTTACCTTTCCTCTTTGATCTCCACCTTTTCCTCCTCCTACTCCTCCTCCTCCTCTTCCTCCTGCTCTTCTTTTTCTTCGCGGTTTTGTTCTTCTACCAGACGCCATTATGAAACCACAAAGATTCTTACACCCTCTTCGAGTTCGTCGCTCGTGCGCAAAATTGAAAACCGCGAACCGTCTTCTTACCTTCCACTTCCGCATCTTCTTTAGAATACATGAATTCTATTTCCATTCTTCCATCGTAGATCTTTTTCATCTATCCATTCGTTCTTTCGTTGCTATTAATTACAATTTTTTTTTTTTTTTTAATCGAGGAAAAAAAAACAAAAGGAAAGGGAAAGAAATAAAAGAGAAAAAGGAACAAATTAAGAAGAAAATATAATAATAATAATAATAATAATAATAATAATAATAATAATAATAATAATAATAAAGATCGATATGGTATTTAAACAAAATCAGAGACGTATGTTATATCCGATCGTTTTCATTTTTATCATCATTTTTATTATCATTTTTATTATGTTTTTTTTCTTTCTTTTTTTTTTTTTTTTTTCTTTTTAATATAAATTTTCACATAACAATCGTCACAATAATATCCCTGTCAAATAATAAATCATCACGATGATTTACTCGTAATTACGATTAAAGATTCAACTTCAACTTTTGAATGCGTATATAATAAATGAATATAAGTGAAGGGAAAAGGAAAAAAAGGAAAAATAAACAGAAGAGAAAAAAGAAACTTGTTAACGATTAACGTTAGAACGAATAATCGCCGTAATAAAGATTACACTCCCTTTCCTTGCCATTCCCCTTAAAAAAGATCAGCAGAAAGATTATTCACGCTTAGGTCAGATCGCCGTAAAGAAATAAATTATTTGAACTTGGACTAAAAACTTGGTTAAAAAAAAGGAAAAAGAAGAAGAAGAAGACAAAAAAAAAAAGAAAAAGAAAAAGAAAAACTATGTTAATGAGGAATTGTAATGGGAAGGATAGTTGTTCAATGAGAATGAGTACGTTCATGCCAAGGGGAAAAGAATGGACAAGATAAGGAATAAGAAAAATGTTAGTGGCACGCTTCTCAATGGAAAAAGAAAAAGAATAAGAGAAAAAGAAGAAAAAGCTGCTTTTCTTTTTATTATATTCTCTCTCTCTCTCTCTCTCTCTCTCTCTCTCTCTCTCTCTCTCTTTCTCTCTTTCTCTCTTTCTTTATCTTATGAGAGCCGGTCGGTCAGCTCTGAAACGACAAACGGTCGTATCATACATATATACATACATACATACATGTATACATGTATACATAGATACATACATACATACATACATACATACATATATACATGTACATGCATAGATATATACATACATACATGCTTGCATGTATATATATATATATATATATACACATACATGTTTGCATGTATATATATATATATATATATATATACATGCATGCATAGATATATACACATATATACAGACAGCTACGATCGTGATGTCAATCACCGATGAAAACAGCTCGAGCCACGCGAAGAGAGGTTGTCCGTTGACAGCGGCACGCGCCTTCTTAAAGGCTCACGGACCGAGCAATAAATTTACTTTGGATCGTAAGCTTCGTACCTTTTCTCTCTCTTTCTATCTCTATCTCTCTTTCTTCCTCTTTCTCTTTCTTTCTCTTAGTCACTCGTTCTTGTGAGAAAATAAGAAAAAGAGAGAAATCGAATGACTGAGATGCTAATGTCCACTCCGTGCGGTTGATTTTAATCTTAATATCTTTGGCTTTGTCTCTCTCTCTCTCTCTCTCTCTCTTTCTCTCTCTCTCTCTCTCTCTCTCTGTCTGTCTGTCTGTCTGTCTGTGTTTTTTTCTCTGTCTTTCTCTCTTATTCGTCGAATACTTTTGAAAATCCGCAGATAAGATGAGAGACGAGTTTCGTATATGTATGTACGACGTTTCAAGGTTGGTACCAAGGTTGACAGAAATCCGCGGTAGTCATTTTACGACTACTAAAAGACAGATTAATTAAATGTCCTAAGGATCTAAATGATCGAGATTAATTGGGAAAGAGACGGAGAGAGATAGAGAGAGAATGAGATATGTCTTTTTTTAATCATATCTACTTTTTTGATCGATTGGTATTTTTATTAATTAACGTGTAAGTAAACATTTGTAAAATAAATGTTAAATATATATACATATGAGTTCAGTATAAATAGTTAAATGTCAGGATTGTATCTTAGTTACATCACATATATATATATATATATATATATATATATATATATATATATATTACATATTGATATTTTATTACAAATATCAATCGGATATATTTAAAATATCATCGAAATGTTTGAAAATAATTTATTGAATAATTCAATGAACCTATATGTACCTTTTTTTTTCTTTTTTAATTTATAATTAATCACGTTTATTTTTGATTAATGATCGTGCCCAATGATGATCATTTGGCATCGATCATATATTGAAAAATTCTTTAATTTTTACTTAAAAACTTTTTCTTTTTTTTTTTTTATTTCGATCCAGACATAATCCATATTAAAATTGACTTAATCTTATTTATTTTCTTTTTCTTTTTTAATTAGATCTCTTCTAGGTTCACTTTATGTTTCAAATTTTATAATTAAAACTATTGATCTCTCTCTCTCTCTCTTCTTGAAAAAAAGAAATAAAAATAAAAGAAAATAAAAAAAATAAAAACAATAGATACAGCTTTAATTGACTATCGTTATCGATCATTTGAAAACTTTGCTTTGATAAAAATATATATCTACATTAATGTTCTTCAATATCACGTAAATACAATAAGAAATATAAATAAACATATTTGCACTTATGTAATCAATTGTATTCCGTCCTTCGTATTTCAAATTCGCTGATGTTATGCTGACTCTTTCAAATTCCATTACTTGATAAACAATACGTACCGCATACACATATTTAATAAACACCCACACACATGGACACACGCACAAATTCGCACGCACGTACTCATACACACACCTAGCTAGCTATCTGTACGTACACACACCTATATATATATAATCAATCTCATCAATAAATTTGACAATGTACAAATAAGAAAACGTATTCTAATTAAATACAATTTTGAATACAATTCGATTAAATTCCATTAATAACAAATCTTACAAGAGCAGGCAGCGCATAAGAGAATTTTTTGAATTGTAAGCACTTCTTTCATTATTATTATCATTATCATTATTACTATTATTATTATTATTATTATTATTATTATTATTATTATTATTATTATTGTTATTATCATTATCAATATTGTTATCATTATCATCGTCATTCTATCCTTTCTTTCTTTCTTTCTTTTATTTCACGGTCGCCATTGTATTTTAATCGCTTTCGATTTTGCAAGTGCATCTACAATTTTCACCGCCGCCGTCGCTGTCTTCTTCGTCATCGTCGTCGCCGTCGTCGTAGTCGTCTTCGTCGTCTTCGTCGTCGTCATCGTATCATAATGCGATCACGTAGCGCACCGACTCAATGTCTACTTGATAAGCCGTACGTGCGACCATTAGGCGTGAAGATAATTTTATTTACTCCTTCCCTCCCCTTCTTCTAGGGAATAGAAATATATATATATATATATTTCTCTTTCTATTCCTCTTTGCCATCTTTCTTTGCCCCCTCCCTTTGTACCCTCCTTTACCCCTTTCAATCCCGTTTGCCATCTCTCTTCCGCGTAGCGGAGTAACGTGTGCGGAGGCCGCAGGACTCCTCTCTCCGACGTTAACCGACGAGAAAAGATAAATGATGCGAACGCGCTCTTAGAGCTCATTTGCATTCGTGAGAAGGAAGAAAAAGCAAGGGAGAGAAATGATTTATTTCGGATCGAAAGCATGGAGACACACTCGACGCACATAAACGCGCGCGCGCGCGTATGTGCCGCATACTTACGTACGTAAGTATACGTGTATGTATGTGTACGTAAGATACTTACTTACTTACTCATTGACAGAGAATTTCTGCATATCTCTAAACGCATTCGTCTTTTCTTTCTAATTTCTAACATGAGACGTTTCGATTCTATTTATAATGGTATAATGTTATTATATAGGGTGTGCTCTTTCTCTCTCTCTCTCTCTGTCTTTATTTCTATCTCTATCTTTATCTCTATCTTTTTTATTTCTTTTTTTTTTGCTAATAAATAATTCTATAAATTAAGTGGATTTATTTTTCGTTAATTCTAAGGATTTAAACAATTTTTTATTTCAATTTATTATTTATGATGTCATATAGGATGAGATTCGTTAATTCGATCGTGCGTTTTAAATGTCACGAGAATTTGATAATTAAATGGATCCTTGTTTATTTTCCTTTTTTTTTTTTTTTCTTTTATTAATCATTTTAATAGTAAATTATTATGTATAATATTACATAAGACGAGATCCGGTAATTCGATCTAGATATTTGAATGTTTTGTAAATTAAATGAAATTTATTTTGATAAATTCAAGAGATTTTACGTAATATTTTTGTGTAATATATTTATAAAAAATAATTATTATTAAAGGCACAACTATTCAAACAATTATGATATATACTAAATGTATTGAATAGATTTGGTCTGTTAATTTTAGAAATATTCAGGTATATTTCTGTCTTATCTTTGTCAAGTTTTTATCTATAAAGATAATAATTACTAACGAAGTAGTTTTTTTAACGAGTTCGAATATATAACGTGCCTATCGAAATGAAATATTGTACACTTGACAGTGTCAAAGTTTTATGACTTTTATTAAAGAAAAATTTAAATACACTAGTTTTCAATTTTATTTTTTCATTTTCATTTTTTTTTCTTTTTTCTTTTATATTAATCATTATTAATTCTATACTCGTAAATAACACAAATATATCCTACTGTATATGTATTTTTTTGTTGAATAAATTATCGAAAGATCAAATCGATCTCATCATTTGAAATATATTAATCAGATTCTAAAACGATAATTATCGTCATTTTAATTCGCTCGTAAACAAATAAATAAAATAAAGAAAGGGAAATAAAAAGAATAAAATAAAAAAAGAAAGAAAAGATAAGCAAAAAGAATGAAAAGAATTGAAAGAAGGAAAGAAGGAAAGAAAGACAGAAAGAAAGGAAGAAGAAACGAATGAATGAATGAATGAATGAATGAATGAATGAATGAATTAAAAAAAAAAAATAAAGAAAGAAAGAAAAAAGTCCCCAAGAAAAAAAAAACTACAATGAGAAAGATCGCATAGAAGGAAAATATATTAAATACCGAATAGTATGTAGTACAGAGAGAAAGAGAGAGAGAGAGAGAGAGAGAGAGAGAGAGAGAGACACCAGTAGCGATTGTTAATTAAATCGAACGGCCATCTCGATCCATCTCTCAAGGATAATGGATCCAATAGTTCGTAAGTTGGATGCTGGGAACGCCTCAGACACTCTCGGTAGAAGATTGAGACTTCGGAATGAATATATATCTGTCTTTTTATTTCTCTCTCCTTCTCTCTCTCTTTCTCTCTCTCTCTCTATCTATATCTATATCTATCTCTATCTCTTACTCGTTAGTACGACGGTGCAAATCGTCGATTGCGAAATCGAGAAAGGCTCATGTTAGATCGCGAGTCTCTCTCTCTCTCTCTCTCTTTCTCGACATTTAACGGTTCTAATAACGAGCAGCATAATTAATTTGTGCGCTACGACATCGATTATCCGAGCGCCGATTAAACGCACGATCCATTATCCTACATCGTCTCTCTCTCTCTCTCTCTCTCTCTCTCTCTCTCTCTCTCTTTCTCTCTCGTCTTTTCTTTCTTCCTTTCTTTCTTTCTATCTATCTATCTTTCTATCTTTCTTTAGTCGGCAAAAAGGAAATGTTTCACAATGAATGTCGTTATCCATATTCCATGCTTCTATGGTTCGTAAATCACTTTGCTCGACTGCTTGGAAAATTTACACACATTTACACATACGCAAAAACGTATGCACACAACATACACACACACACACACACACATATACACGCACAAGAATAAAAACCATACATGAACGAACATACGAATATATAGACGAATACTATCGTACATACATATGTACGTGTATATGAATATATTCGCACGTATGTATGCATGAATGTACTGCATATGATATCCATATATCCATACACGTACATCCATGTATGTACACGTATGTATGTATGCATGTATGTACATACATTTCGATATAACTAATATACCTGTGCATACACGGATATTATATGTACGCTGATGTTTTATTTTTATTTTTATTTTTATTTTTATTTTTATTTCTTTTTTTTTTTTTTTGTTTATTTTCTTCTCTTTCTTTTTTTACTTTTACATATATCTACACATATTTGCGTGTATATATGGATGTAGAACAAAAATATATATATATATATGTGTGTGTGTGTATGTACGTGCGTGTGTATATATATATATATATATATATATATGTATAGAGATACTTACATGTTAGTGTTTTTTTTTTTTTTTTTTTATCATTGATGGTGGTTCACGTAGGTGAGTCGACAAGCTCGTGTACGGTATAAACGAGGCCCGTCGTCGAAGCGTAAACTCGCTTCGTTGCAGCGTGCACCGTGTTAGCGATTAAACGAAACGACTGATAATAATTACACCGGCAAATATTTCGTCTTCATTAATGCACACGTCGTGCATCAGCTCGCTCTCTCGCGTTGTTGTGTGTACAGTGTACGAAGGATTCTATGGGATTTGCTTTTTTTTCTTTTTTTCCTTTCGCAAAAAGAATTGGCATTCGGAGTGATTATCGTTTCCTTTGCAAGCTTGAAAAAAAAAGGATTTAATTAAATCGTTGAATTCTTTTTCTTTTCTTTTTTTTTTGTGTTTTTTTTTTATACGATTTTTTTTTTTGATTATTAAATCGCTTCAATTTTTAATTTTACTTACCAAATATCGATTTAAATGTCGTGTGTAACTATAGAAAAAAAAAAAAAAATAAAAGACAAAGAAAAAGATTGACAAAAGAAGCGGTCTTTTTTTTTAACGAGTTCTAACTTTTTTTACAACTTATAATCTTTTTCTTACGTTTTGATTTTCTTTTTTTTCTTTTTTAGAAGTTTTAACTTTTTTTACAAGTTTTAATTTATCTAATGTCAATTTGTAACAGTAACGATTTAATTTTAAACAAATCCTCACAAATGTTTTCGTCAAATTGCAATCTGATCAATTTAGTAAACTTAACGAAAGAAAATTCGAAGAGAAAACATAAAAAAAAAAAGAGAAAACAAACAAACAAACAAAAGAAGAGAAAAAAAATGGGAAAACTTGCGAAGATCTAAGACACCAGAAGAAAATCATTGAGAAACGAAACAAAGCGATCTATTAAATTTATAGAAAGCTTTAACAAAACACCACTCCCCCCCCCTTTCCTCGTAATTTCTATACACATAAAAATTGTAGATATCAGAAATTATAAAACTATCAAATTTTTCGATCAATAATTTAGAACATTATTTTTAAAATTAATATTTAAAATTAATATCATGACATTGTTGAAGCCACATTATGTTAAGAAGGAAATTAAAAAAAGAAGAACATAAAAAAGAATAAAAATAAAAATAGAAATAAAAATATAAAAAAAAAAGAAGTCGAAAATATTCATGCACATAACTCTCTCTCTCTCTCTCTCTCTCTTTCTCTCTCTCTCTCTCTCTCTCTCTCTCTTTTTCTCTCTCTTTCACGAAAGATCAGAACAAATTGCCTGTTAAAACTTCCCCATATATTTTAAAATTCTTAAGATTGTTTAGGTACAAAGATAATCATTTTTCAGATTTCGCGAAATATTACAACCCCCTAAAAAACCCCGTTGATATGGTTCGTAAGAAATTTCAGGAGTCTTTAAAAGGATATATAGTGATCGTGTGTGCGATCGATCAGACGGATCTCGGTAGGTGTTCCAACTGTAGGTATAATAATAAACTGGCTAACAAGGGCAAAGGAGAGTTCAGGTAGGCTGGCACCATAGAAGCCTTTTAGCCTACGTAGGAAGTCGAGCAACAAATGGGTAGGTGGCACGTTGCCGGGTGCTCATGGGGTCTCGACCTCGTCCTACCACGATTAATATTTCCATCGTGCATTGTTCCTCGTCACGTAAATCTACGACATTGAGATAAGCTCTTCGGTAATCGTTTCATAAATCCCATTTGTATCGTTTAATTCGATTCGAACGTAACAAATATATATTGTTCTTTATATTTATCATATTATTATTTCGACGTCCCCGGAAATATGTTTTTCGAACGATTACTTTCTTTCTTTTTTTTTTTTTTTCTTTGTTTTTTAATCGCATCATTTCGCACGAAATTTGCTATTGGCGATAAGAATTTTTTCTTTTCTTTTTATTTTTTTTTCCTTTTTTTTCTTTTTTTCTTTTCTTTTTACATATAAAAAGGGCGTAGTCCTGTAAAAAAAAAAAAAAAAAATATCGTGAGAATCGATTGATTCAATTTTTTATGGATCTTCTTCTTTATCTAAAAAAAAAAAAAAAAAAAAAAAAATTATTTGTAATCCCCCCCTCCCCCCCCCAAAAAAAACAGGAGATATTCGTGTGATAATTCGACGAATTAATTCTGAATCGTTTTACGCTCAGCGATCTCGATATCTGTTTTACTTTTTACGATAAAAATAAAAGTTTCCTCCTTAAAAAAATTTCCTAAATATTCTTTATCGCAAATCTCGTTGAAATGAACGATGTCTTTCTGTGTTTCCCGTAGTACGAAACGCGAAGGAATTCCTCACGAGATATCTCGAAAGATATTTGCTCTTTTCTTTGAAACTCCACGTTATCTCCACAAAGTTTCAAAGTTTTCTTTGGTATTAATATACGTACACACACACACACACACACACAGACTCTCTTTCTCTGTCTCTCTCTCTTTCTCTCTCTCTCTCTCAACATTATTTTCATCGTCACATTGAAATCCAAGGAAGCTTGCCGAAACTTATTATATTGTTTGTTCGTTAATTCTTTCTTTTTCCTTTTTTTATTTATTTATTATTATTTCAATTGCGTGAACGACAGAAAATAAAAAAAAGAAGCTAATAATTTTTATAGATTTTTATCAAAACTATTTTTTTTTTTTTTTTTTTTATAAAAAGAGCTGACCTGTAAAAGATCATCCAGATATATAAAAAAAAAAAAAAAGAAAAAAAAGGAAAACAATTTCGAGAAAAAAAGAAATAAATAAATAAAAGAAGAAAAAAAAACGAAAGAGATAGATAGATAGATAGATATATAGATAGATAAATAGATAGAAAGAGATTTGGAGCGAGTTATCTATGTCTAGGCCCGAACGAAATTGATTCTATAAATTTCCGTAATATGTATGTATCTTTCGGCCAATTTTGAAATGGCTCGATGGGTAAACTCAAAGTTAAAGTAGCCAGTTAGTAAGTCAGTCAGCCATTCAGCCGGTCAGTCATACGGGAATAAAGTTGGGTGGTTTGCCGTTTGTCCTTGAAACGGATTCATCGATTCATTGCAATCTTCTCTTGGACGTCCAGGTGTGTTCCATTGGCCGAAGAAAATATGTGTATATACTCTTCATCCTTAGCCTGCTGGCACACTTCCCCAATTCTCGTATTGTTCTTTGTGTTCGTGTGTATTCACGTTCGAAATAAATCTTGAAAGGGCTGTAAGAGAAGGGAGTAGTTTAAGACTCTTGATCTTTCTTTCTCTCTCTCTCTCTCTCTCTCTCTCTCTCTCTCTCTCTCTCTCTCTCTCTCTCTCTGTCTTTCTCAGTTTCTTTCTGTCTTTGTCCTTCTTATATTGCACGTGGTCTTACAGACCGACCCAGGCACCGTTTTGTAATAATTGCCAGCTGTGCTTTTTCGTGGGAGGTTTTCGACGATGCAGTTTCTCAAACGATATGCCTACCTTAATTGATAATTAAACACGCCAACTCTCGGCGAATTTAACGACGCCATTTCTGCCTTCTGTTAATAATCGATAAATCATGTTAACGTATTTATGCTCGAAACTCGTCTTACTCTTCGATGATATTTTCTCTCTCTCTCTCTCTCTCTCTCTCTCTCTCTCTCTCTCTCTCTTTCTTCCTTTTTTTTATATCTTTTTCTCTCATTTAATTCTTATTTCTCGTTTAATTCTTATTCAACTTTTTGACCGACCGAAAATTGGACGCCGGAAGTCATCAGAGAGTAATGGCGTAATTGAAATACTATATACGAATTGGTGTATATATATATATATGTGTGTGTGTGTGTGTGTGTGTGTGTGTGTGTAGGTACTTGCTTTTTCAGTTATGTTTCTTATTCCGTTACTCGAATGATAATTATTATTAATGATAAAAGATTATTTGGAACATGCACATACTATTTATTAAAAATAAGAAGTTTTTATTTCATCGTTTGTTATTAAATTTACAATTCATATAAATAGATACATATAATATAACAATGGGAAATATTTATTAGACAATACATATATTTTGGCGTTAACGAAGTTTAATCGTTTTTTGTTGATCATCTATATTTTTCTATTTTTTTTTTCTTTCTTTTTTCTTCTTCCTTTTTTTAATCTTTCTTTTTTCTTTCTTTTTATCTTTTATATATATATATATATTTTCTTTTAATTTTCTTTTTCTTTTTGAAAAAAGAAATGGAATTTCAATTTCACTTATCGATTTATCGATTTGCACAAGTAACTACATATCTATGTATCTAAATCTTTATCGATATCGATCGTAAAGCCTAGTGGTAAATTAACGACGTCGTTACTCTTAACGTTAATAATGTAACGAGCACCGAAGGCGAGGACAACTAAGAAATTACTACTGCTCTCGTGACCAACTCCTGACAACCTGCTTACCACATATCACATTGTAATACTGTAGAACTCGAAATTCCAATCCGTTATAATATTTTGTTCGTTCATTCTTCGATCGATCGTAATCTTTTTTTTATTTATTGAGAAAAGAAAAAAAAAGAGAGAGAGAGAGAGAGAGAGAAAAATAAAACGAAAAAGACAAAAAAAAAAAAAGAAAAAGAACAAAACTATGCTCATGATTAACAATCGTTTCGTTATCTTTTAATATCTCTTTAATGATTAAATGAATTTCTTGAATGCATACGTTATTTTATAATTGTCTTCAATTGTGTCACGTATATGTAAGCGTCTCTCTGTCTCTTTCTAATGGATCTTAAAGGACGTACATATGTACATTCTTTTTCTCTTTTTTTTCTTTTTTTTTTTTTTTTTTTTTCTTTTTTTCTTTTTTATTTCGAATCATTTCGATAATAACCAATGAAAAATGTAATCATTATCGTCATTGACATACCATTCTCTTATCTTAATTTCAAAATATTCGCAAATGGGCAAATAAAAAGGACTGTAGGAAATCGTTTCTAAATATAAAATTTGATTGAAATTAAATCGTACGTGTTGTAACGGTGGATTCCATTTTTTTCTTTCTTTCTTTCTTTTTTTCTTTCATTCTATCTTTCTTTCCTTCCTTTTCTTTTTCTTTTTTTTTCTTCTTCTTTCCCCCTTTATCTTATTCCAAAAATAACGATTACCGCATCGAGCGCGATTATTAAATCGATAGGAATTTTCATCACAGTTGTTGATTCGCTTTACTTAACGCTAAAAAAACATGATGGTCTATTTAATTCAACGATTTTAATTCGATAATTAAGATCAGTCGATTAGAATGATATTGTGAGAGAGGAGAAAATGTTTGAAGATATAGTAAAACGATCCGACAGTTCGATATTATTATTATTATTATTATTATTATTATTATTATTATTATTATTATTATTATTATTATTATTATTATTATTATTATTAGTATTTCTTTTTTTTCTTCTTCTTAACAATTGAATTCAATTAAATATTATATAGCAAATAAATATTATTGTTATGATAATAATTATTATTATTATTGTATTTATTATATGGGACAAATTTCGAAATGTCGATCCTGTATTCTACGTTATTGTTATATTCCTTTTGTTCTCTTTTTTTTTTAGTTTTTTGACAATCGAATCTAATTAAACGTAATCGCAAAAAAAAATATTATCGCAATGATAATCATTGTTATTATTATATGTTATAATTAACACAAAGCCGGTTACCAGTTTTGTATTATTATTTTTTATTATTTCCTTTTTTTTGTCTCTTTTTTTTTTTTTTTTTTTTTTTTTTTTTTTTTTTTTTTACAATCGAATATAATTAAAAGTAGTTGCGATAAATATTATTGCAATGGTAATCATTATTATTATTATATGGGATAAATTTCAAAGTATCAATCACGAATTTTACATTATTATTACGCTCATCTTTTTTTTTTTTTTTTTTTTTTTTCTTTTAACAATCGAACATAATTAAATGTAGTTGTAATAAATATTATTGTAATGGTAACCATTATTATTATTGTTGTTATTATATCGAAGAAATTTTGAAAATGTCATTTATCAGTTTTACATTATTATTGCTTTTCTTTTCCTTAACAATCGAGCAATTAAACAACGTGGCAGTAAATATTATCGTAATGATAACTATTGATATTGTTATTATTATTATTATTATTATTATTATTATTATTATTATTACTATTAGTTTTTTTTCTTAATAATCGAATATAATAAAATGAAGTTAGAAATATCAAAATGTCGGCCCCAGTTTTACATTATTATTATTATTATTATTATTATTATTATTATTATTATTATTATTATTATTATTATTATTATTATCATTTGTTACTTTTTTTGGACAAATCGAATTGCAATAAATCTAAAACTATAATGATCGTAATGATAATAATTGTTATTATTATAAATATTATATGATATCGAAATTTTCGATGAAAGGTCAAAAGGAAAGAAAGGGAATGAGATATTTTGTAATGACTTCATGTAAGAAGATGAAATCGTTGACACACGAGTGTGTGGTGTAGATAGGAGGATGTTAAAATTGCCTCGTTCAAGAACGCAGACAAGAGGGTCGCTAATCGTTTCAGCCAGGCAAGCCGACGTCTGTAAATAGTTACACGGTGATGCTAGAGCCTAGCAGTCGGCTAATAGGTCGGGCAACGTCCCAGCTTGCTATCCGCCAGATTTCTAATTACCACATTAATTCTAAACGAGTCCGTCCGTTCCTCAAGCGTTTATGCATTTATCATAGTCCTTTCTGAAAATGCGAAAAATGTAATATGCTTATACACATAAGAGAAATATTAAAAAAAAATTTATATATATATTCAAGTTTACACACTTTTTATAAAAAACAATTGATCTATATACAAAAGATATTGTAATTTTTATATTAATTTTTTTAAATTACAATTTTCATTTTGTAATATTTATAAATAGAAATGGAAATTTCTATCGGTATAATTTTTAAATAATAATAATAATTATAATAAGAATAATAATAATAATAATTTTTTTTTTTTTATTATTATAGATCGTTTCTTGCATTTGTCTCTGGCATTTGTTTTGTCTTTCTATAAATTCATAATATTCTTTTCTTTTTTCTTTTTTTAGGACCGCAGCAAAGTAAGAATGATTAATTTAAAATAATTTTTATATACATATAATATATATGATTATTATTATTATCATTTTTTCTTTTTTATTGTTATTATTATTATTATTATAAGAAGTTACAAAAATTTGGTTAAACTCATCCAGCAGGGTTGGGCCCGATTATTCGTCGAGTTCAACGAAACGAAGGCATTGCACCTTTCCAAGTATCGTATTACACTCCACTTTCATTCGTTCAGCTTCATCAGACACAC
>NC_060957.1:9956233-9961233 GCF_910589235.1 Vespa crabro
TTTATATATATATATATATATAAGCGCAGACCGGATAACTATCCTCCGCCATATTCTTTCTTGCACTCGATAACACCGATGTTTCTCTTCTTGAAAAAAAAAAAATGTCTTTTTTTGTTCTTTCTCTCTTTTTATTTCTCTTTGTCTCTATCTCTGTCTCTCTCTCACTCTCTCTTTTTCGTTATCTTATATCTTTTCAAATGATATTAAGCTTTAAATATGTGGTCAATAATTTCGATAAAATTTAATTTATCGATGTATCCATCTTGATAAATCTTTTACGTCTTTAATTATTTACGTTGTTGTTTTTTTCTTTTTTTTTTTTTTTCAATTTCTATTACAATTGTGAAGAAATTATTTATCTCAATTTTTTTTCCTTTCTTCGATTTAATCTCAACGATTATTATTTTAATCTCTATATATGTCTCCGATTTTTATCTTATTTTTTTTTTTTTTTTTTTTTAATTTACAAATATTTTGGCGATATTTGTTAGTCGATTAAATTTTTCATTCATACAAATTGATTTATTATTTACGTTATTGTTTGTTGTTGTTATATGTGATGATCACCTGTGATATTATTTTTTTTCCCTTTTTTTCTTTTCTTTCGACTTAATCTCTATAAGGGATTTTGTCTCGTTATGCTTTAACAGTCGTGAAAATTTGATCTTGAAAATTTGATCTTCGAAATTATAAAAATAAATTATAAAAGAAAAGAAAGGAATAAAAACGTGAATGCCGAAGAAATGAAAAATAAATCTTACGAAACGAGATACGTAAAATTGTATACACCCTATATACAATATAAAGGACAGGTCAAAAGTGATCCTAATTAGGCGTGTCAAAAAAGATCCTAGATGATTTTTAAAAATCAATTATTAAACCCATATACGCGCATTCCCTTAAAGCTAAATTATTCCATTTTCTCAAATCATAAATTTTCAATCATAATAAATCGTCAAATCGTAATATCAACTTCGTAAAACAAAACGAGCTTATTGTCATAAATCTATAATAAAAATCATCGTGAATGTAATAATTGTTATTTAAAATCATTCGAAAAGTTTTCAATTACCCTTTATAGATAAACAATAGATATACTTATCTATACAAATACGATCGATTGTGGACTATCGGTTATTATTCGATCATGTTAACTCCGAGTCTTATTGTGCCCTTGAAAAGGCTCATTGTTTCAAAACAAACGTAACGGACGAAAGTCATCAATGAGAAGAGAGAAAGAAGGAAATACGTTGATAATAAAAATAAAATAAAAAAATAAAAAAAAAAAAAAACAAACAAACAAACAAATAATAAAGAAAAACATAAAATAAAGAATGGGAATAGAAATAAATCGAAATAAATAAAGAAAACAAAAATCCCTAAGTCTCGAGATTATCGTCGATCGTCGATCGTGTTGTGTGTCGTGCCACGTCACGCTTCGTGTCGTATATACATACATACATACCTGTATACATATATACATAGATACATATACATACATACATACATATATACGTACATACATCTTCTTCCGGGCGAGGGCATACGACTTATGTAAGAGCTTGTAAATTCTGCGTAACTATTCGAGCGCGGGCGTTGCGTTACATAGATTGGTGTAGACGCCAAGGGTGGTGAAGTATCCCACTGGATATTAGCTTACATCTTCTTCAAACACGTCTCGTCTATCTGTGACGAGACCAATCTCTCTCTTTCTCTATTTCACCCTATATCTTTTTCTCTCTGTCTCTCTCTCTCTCTTTTTTTTTCCTATCCCTCCCTATCGCCCGTTTTACGAACGAACTCGTAAATTTAATGATAGATTTTTGTTTGCTTTTTTTTTCTTTCTTTTTTTTTTTATTTTGTTTTTTTTTTTTTTCTTTCGTACATGTATATGTATATTTTTAAACATTTTTCTTTTTTCTCGAATAATCGTAAAAGACATGGTAAAGTAGAGCGTTCTTTAGATTGATGAGAGTTTAAGTAGGTCATGGAAACTATACTGCCATAATTCATGATCTTTTCTTTCGTCGATCTCGAAATAAAAATTATTCAGATCGTTCGTGTTAATTTTTGAAAGATTTTTTTTCTTTTCTTTCTCTTCTTTCTTCTTTTTTTTTCTTTTTTTTTTTTCTTTCTTTCTTTCTTTAAAGTCATTCCTTTACTTTTTCCGTTCTTTTCTCAAGACGATTAATTTCAATCGTAAAAGTTATCCCAATAATGAATTTTTAAAGACGATGGGATTTAAGGTCATGCGTCATAATAGCTACGATACATAATTCTTGATATTTTCTGTTTTTCTTTTTGTTTTTCTTTTGTTTTTTTCTTAACTATTTTTTAAAACGAAGAAGACTCAAATCATTTCGCCTGGTAGATTCATTTGATTGATATTTTGAAGATTATTATTATTATTATTATTATTATTATTATTATTGTTATTATTTTTGTTCTGAAAGAAAAAATATAATATAAGAATATAATTTTTTTTTTTTTTATTTACACATAAGATATCAAATATATACAAATAAAAGAATAATATTGACAGTATTATTATTATTATTATTATTATTATTCTTTTTTTGGTAGTAAAATATTGACATTTTTATGATTTTCAAGACAGAAAGAAATTCAAATCGATTTATTATAATATATTATCAATATGAATTTTTCAATATCCTATTATTTATTATAAATAATGATATAAAATTTAATTTCTAATGATAAAAGAGAAAAATATATTAACTATTATTAATACTATTATTTTTGTTTTGTTTTAATAAAATCTCGATTTAATTTTGGAACGATTTTCAAGAAGAGATAAAACAAGATAGAGATTTATGGGAGATTCATTGAAACGAATTTGTTTTTTAATAATAACGATAATATTTTCTTTGGCGAGATAGTCAAGGATAACCTTTCTCAAGTTTTTCTGAAGATTCCATGAAAGCGAGTGGCCCGTTATCTCGACGGGAAGCCTCCGTTACTGTATCTCGTAACCACTGACAATGACTTACAGTGTTATTACTCGTAGTTTTACAACGATACGCTTCCTACCGGGTTCACCCTTCCTCAGAGAGAAGGGCAGTAACAGTAACTTATGACCGTTCTAACGAGCATCGGCCGTCTCGAGAGTTTTGCCGTGCCAAACAAACAAGTGAAAAGGGTTGCAATAAGAATAGAAAGAAAATCGAAGGGTAGGTGGAACGACCTGATAAATTCAATTATTTCTCATAACACATTTCAAAAGCTAATCTATTTATCGATTTAAATCGTACACAAAATCCTAATCATTTATATATGCAGGAACGATTATTCATCATGTGTTTTTGATTATTTGATTTAATTGAAAGTAGAATTTATTTATTTATCTCCTTTTTTTTTATATTTTATTTTACTTTATTTTTTTTATTTTTTTTATTTTTTTTTATTTTTTTTTTTTTTTTTTTGATAAAACCAACGATTATGATCAATGTGTTATAATCAGATTTTTAAAAGAACGAATATATATTATGATTAATTCAGAAATTAATTATATCGATTATAATTGTTCATAAATAATTTATATATATATATATATATATAATCTATTAGTTATATAATTAATTTTATTTATATAATTATATATAATATAAATAATAATTAATTATATAAATAATACAATGTAATTATATATCGAATTAATAACATCGAAATATTATTTGGTAAATTAACTATTTCATTTCTTTCTCAAATTGTTCTATTTTTATTAAATAATATTTATTTGATTAAAAAAAAAAAAAAAACAAAAAGAAACATTATTATTAAAACCAATTTTTTTTTATAAAATAATAATATCATAAAATTATAAAATCTCCACACGCACATACACACACACACATACGCACATCATCTTGCAAATGTAATTTTCGTATAGAAATACAAGCTTACATTGAGACAACAGTAGATATTTTCATTGCATGATGTTATATAGACACTATAACGCACCGACGACAAATCTCTAGTCTTCCTCATTTTCTTCTATCTCCCCTCCCCCTTACACCCCTCGCCGATAGAGAAATCATCCTCCTCCTCCTCCTACTACTCCTCTTCTTCCTCCATAAATCCAGATAAGGCTCGGGCGATAGTCCGTAGGGGAATTTTCGTGTTTCTTTTCTCTCTTTATTTTTTTCTTTCTATTTTTTTCTTTTTTTTATTTTTTTTGTATTTTTTTTCACGACGCGTCCGAGAACTGGCAATAAGCGCGCGACACACGGTAAAGAAGAGTTAAATGACTCATCATAAAATGATCTCATGGTGGTACTCAACGAGACGTTTATTGCGACGATTCACCTTTCTTGCGGTACTAAAATCGAATTTTCTAAAAGTCATCTCTCGCCCACCTAGTACTGTTGTTAGCCACCTTAACTCCCTCCCTCTCTCCTCCGTCACCTCACTATACCACCTTCCCCTCCTGTCTTCTCCTCTTCCATTCTTTTGATTCTCTCTTCCTCGTTCCTTCCCCCCACTCTTCGACTCAACCCTTCGTCATTTCCTTTTTTATATCCTTCGTCTTCGTCCTTTTCTTCTCTTCGTCTTCATCGTCTTAATTACATCTTCGTTCGATCGATCTTACTCGTATGTATAAAAAAGAGACAGAGAGAGAGATGGAGAATGTGATACATAGAGAGAGAGAGAGGGAGAGGGAGAGAGGGAGAGAGAGAGAGAGAGTAAGAGGGAGAGAGAGATAGGTGGAGAAAGAGAGATAGATAGATAGATAGAGAAGGAAAGAGAGAGAGAGAGAGAGAGACAGAGAATTATGTACTCGTTCAAAGAAGAAAGAAACAAAGAGACAGAGAAGACTATAATAATTAAGGCGCTCGTAACGTCGCTAAACGTCCATGTTCTTCCTGGTTAGAAGGCGGTAGTCTCGGTGACGTATCGTTTTCTGATGCGTTGGAGTTGGATGAAAAACAGAACGAGAAGTTAGAAGGTATGGCAAAAGGAAAAAACAAAAGGAAAAA
>NC_060957.1:9963733-9966233 GCF_910589235.1 Vespa crabro
CTTTCTTCTTCTTATTATTTTCTTTTTTTTTTCTTTTTCTATGCAGATTTAACTATCGTCGATAATTAATTATCAATTGTCCTTAATAAATATTAACACGATAATAGTACTTCTTTTTATTTTCACAAATTTAGATTATTATATTAGAAAGACACACACACACTCTCTCTCACACACATATACACACACACAGGCAAATATGACGTTTCCTATTGTCTATCGGTCGACCTCCTACGATCACATGGTGTATCGTCCAACGAGTTCTAAGGTTCAGGGCCAGGTTCAGCACGTTAAGCAAGGGAAACCTATAAGAGTCGATGCACACGATTCGTCCTCTCCTCTCTACATATATATATATATATATATTTATATATATATAAAGAGGAAGAGAAGAAGAAGAAAGAGAGAAAGAAAATGTCGATGATCACGATCCCGTCGATCCTGTTCCTTGGTAATAATTATCGGCTGTGCTGTCAGTGCCAGGTCAATGGGAAAGCATTGGAACGACCACGAGAATCGACAGCTTCCGTGGGTCGTTAAACTTGAAATGGTCTCTCTCGTTGGACTATTGCTGATGTTGCTGCTGCTGCTGCTTCTGCTGCTGCTGCTGCTGTTGTTGCTGCTGCTGATCCTGCTGATGCCGCTGTTGTTGCCGCTGCAATTGCCATTGCCGCCGTTTCTGCTGCTGCTGCTGATATGCTGCTGTTACTCTTTCTGCCAGAGTCACCGTTTGTTTGTGTTTAGTATTACCAGAGAAAATAGAAGGAATAGCTCATGCAAGCTACGTTTTTCATCGTGATCGATGCATTAGCAATTAGAGCGGTTCTAGACTGTTTCTAGACTCATGAAAGTCCTTTCGTTTAGACAGTTCTTTCGGCTTAGAGTCGAAGGTCAATTCACGATTCTCTGTATAGGATCGAAAGTTGAAGCGTACCTTTGCGCTCATGGTCCCTTTCATTCCTCTCGTGATCTTTTTCTCTTCTTTTCTTTTCTCTTTTTTATTTATTTTTTTTTTATTTGAATAAAAATATCAATAATATATATATATAGAGAGAAAATCTTGATTAAATTATTTTTGCTGGAATGAAACAATGACTTACCGAAAATTAAAAAATTAATTATTAATCAATTTAAATAAAATTATTAAAAATACATACGTAATAATAGATGTATAAAGATTAAACATGATTGACTTAAGTTTAAGTTAAGTTAAAAAAATTTTTAAAGTTAAAAAAAAAAAAAAAAGAATATACTTTCGACATAAAATAATAATGACAATTAAACAGTAAAAATTAATAATAAAAGTTAAATGAAATATTATCCTAATTAATTAAATAGACTTTTAAATATCTACATTTAATGATTTTTGTCATTAGCATCATTTTCGTAATTTTCGTTCGTGCAAATTACGAATAAGACGGTATCGCATTTCTACGTCTTTTCCTTCGTGATCCATGAATTAGCAATTAAAACGGAATACATAGCAAAGCGATCGGTTCCACGCGGCGGAAGTCTCTCTCTTTCTCTCTCTCTCTCTCTCCCTCTCTCCCTCTCTCCCTCTCTCTCTCACTCCTTTACCTTCTCTAATCTCTAAGCGCCAAGTCAAAGGTTACCTTGAGAAAAGGTTCTCCTTTTAAGCACTACCGATTTCGATTATCTTCTCGAATTATCCACATTGTTAGCCGGTTCTAATGAATACCGAAAAAATTTTCTTCCTACGGAAGATTTCTCTCTTAAAGACATGATTAGAATCTAACATAAGAAAATTGGATAATTTTCTTTTCTTTTCTTTTCTTTTTTTCTTTTTCTCATTATTCTTGAAATTTATATTCATCCGACATATTCGTCGTCCGTTGGCGATCAGAAAATTATATTCATTTATTACGAATCTTGTGCAAATTAATCATTAACTTTGTATGTTTGTAATTAAAATCTTTCATAAAATTTATGATACATCAAATAAATTCGTTTGAGGGCCTTGAAAATATCGACCTCAATAAATTATGAAAATTTAAATCATTATAATTGATGATCTATTTAAACGTTTAATACATTTTATAATTATTCGATGTATACGACATAGACGAATTATAAAAATTAATTATAATTTATTGTAAATTTTCTGTAACATTATTATTATTATTATTATTATTATTATTGTTATTATTATTATTATTAATAATTATGATTAGACGATCGATATTGAAAAAATTTTAAAACATTACCAACATCAACAAATCATTATTCGATTTAATTATGAATTTCGTGGAACTAATAATACAAATTTAATTATTATTATCTATTAGAAAAAAATGTTAAAAACAAATTTAACGTATATATTTAATTGTTGTAATTTTTTCTTTTTTCTTTTTTTTTTCTAGGAAAACGGTTGCCTCTATTCGCACATACGATGGGGCGAGGCCTTCGTCGTCGTTTACAGCGTTACATGTAAACGAAGTTTTCAAGAAGCAAGAGGACTTTTAAAACAGCTTGCAGATTT
>NC_060957.1:9968733-9971233 GCF_910589235.1 Vespa crabro
TGCGTGTAGAGAGAGAGAGAGAGAGAGAGAGAGAGTGAACGAGGGTATTTATTGTGATTATATATTACAATATACAGAGTTTTTATAATATATAAAGAATAGCTTTACAAATAAAATGATTTGAAACTTCTTCGCTCTTATTTTTTCTTCTTTTCTCTTTTTAATTTTGTTTTTATATATTTTTTCTTTTTTTTTTTTCAGATATTCCCCATTTTTTTCATTGAAATAATTTACCAACGATTTTTATTTTCCCATTTTCTCTCTCTCTCTCTCTCTCTCTCTCTCTCTCACTTTCTTTCTTTCTTTGGTTTCTCAATGTTGCATTGATTTATTCGTATAAAATTAAATATAAAAAAAGAATGCTATTTTCTTTTCCAATTTTAAGCTTTTAACGTAAAAAAGAATAAAAAAAAATTCCTCCACTTTTCTCTTTTTTATTTTTCTTTATTTTCTTTTTCTTTTTTTCTGTTTTTTTTCTTTCTTTCTTTCTTTCTTTTCTTTTTTTGAATTTTTAGCTTCTACTTCGACCAGTTTCACCGTTGATGAAATAGTTTAGCGCGACAACTTTATACTGTCCTGTTTTATCTCTCTCTCTCTCTTTTTTTTCTGGTTTCTCTATTTGGCTTCTTGTATTTTCATTGGCCTCTTCACCCCCTTCACGTTTTATATGTTGGCGGTGGAATGAAACGCGAAACGGGGCGCCGGCGATGACCACAACCCGACATAAGAGATCGTTTCAAGCGAGACACCCGGTAGTGGTCGAGTGGTCGCTCACCTAGAAACCGTTCACGCGATCTCCGCTACGACAGATCTGTTTACTACCTCTCTATCTATCTATCCATCTCTCTCTCTCTCTCTCTCTCTCTCTTTCTTTCTCTTTCTCTTTCTCTTTCTCTGTCTTTCTTAGTAGACTCTGACCGACTTGGGTGATCCTGCCCACCCGCTCGACGAATCGATCACAACGATCGATGACGACGTTCTCCATCGACGATGGAGAATTATCATCTATCGTTCGATCGAATTTTGTCGATCATCGAAATTCAAACTCCAACTATTGAATTGTTATTTTCTTTTTTCTTTTCTTTTTTCATCCTCTCTCCCTCTCTCTCTCTCTCTCTCTCTCTTTCTCTCTCTCTCTCTCTCTCTCTCTCTCTCTCTCTCTCTCTCTCTCTCTCTCTCTCTCCCTTAATCATTCTCACTTTCCATCGTTTGATTCTATTAACTATCATACACATATACATATATCTTATTTTTACATCGTGGTTGTTTACTGAATGAATGAATGATGAAGGAAAAAAATAAAAATAATAATACTAAAAGAAAAAAAAAAAAGAAAAAAAAGAAAAAAAATCATCGTAAAATACATACGCGAATTAGGATATTTGTTTAATATATTTGTTCGATTCTTCGATGAAACTATTTCTTCTTTTCTTTTTCTGTTATTAATAATTCACTTTTTTTTTCTTTTAGTTCAGTTTTCTTTAGATCTATACGTAAATATCAACTTTTGGATTATTTTCTTATTTTTGAATTTATACATATGCCGTACAAAAGAAACAGTATAAATATGTATAAAATATATACGTATGTGTTTAATATAAATTTCTTTCGTTTTATATATAGAATATTACGTGAATGAAATTATTTATCGCGATATTTAAAATTCGTCGATCGTATTAATTCGTGCAAAATAGTTTATTTATTTATTTAATTATTTATTCATTCATATATTTATTTATTTTTTTTTTCTTTTTCACTATTCTCACTCTCGCATAATTTCATTCTATGCGTATATTTTGTTTTTAAATCGTTATTATTAATTATGCACATAATAATTAAGCGAACAATAATGGTATAAAATATGTGAAATATTATGTTTTATATATATATTTTATAAGAATAGTTATGTACAATATATTTTTTTATTAATATAAATTTATATATCGAATTGAGATAAACATTACAAAACTTTATTATCATTAATAAATAATCGTAATTAGAGTAATCATAAAGAATGAAGAAAAAAAAAAGAAAAGAAAAATGTGAAAAAAACGTATCATTTCATTGGATGAAAAATACAAATAATATGAAATAATAATAAGAAAACAATGACAACTTATTCGTTCGTTTCTTATGAATGAATCTATTCAAAGAACTTTAATAACTTTTCATTGATATAACAACATCCGCATTTCATTTAACAATGAAATATATATTAGTCTCACGATGGTATATATATATATATATATATATATATATATATATATATATATATATATATATATTTACGCAAGAAGAGGACAACGTTCGGCATTACGTTGTTTGGACAAAGTGAAAGTTAGAAAATAACGATTTGTATTGTACCTTTTTTTTCTCTCTCTTTCTTTCTCTTTTTTCTCCTTTTCTCTCTTTCTATCTTTCTTTCATTCATTAATTCATTCATTCATTCTTTCTTTCTTCCATCTTAGAACCAACGTGAGAATCTTTTCGAATCGAGCGA
>NC_060957.1:9976233-9978733 GCF_910589235.1 Vespa crabro
CATATTATTATAAATATCCTGTGGTGTTACAGTCTCTCTCTCTCTCTCTCTCTCTCTCTCTCTCTCTCTCTCTCTCTCTCTCTTTTTCTTTCTCTCTTTTTCTTTTTATTTCTCTGACACAAACACATATATGCATTCTTTCTCTATTTTCTTCCCAAATTGTGTGTTTTGGAATATTACAGTAATATTATTTAATTTCAATTAATTTCGAAAGATTACAATAATATTATTAACATCATTCATTGTTTTTCTTTACTTATTAATTATAATTTGGTTATATCAATAAAATTTTTGATAATAATAATAGTAATATTATTCGTTTTTAATAATTAATAAAAGTATATTTATTAATGAGATTTTTTTTATTAATTATTTATTTTTAACAGCTCTCTCTCTCTCTCTCTCTCTCTCTCTTTCTCTTACGTTCTTTTTTTTCTCGCAACTCCTTTCCTCTTACACGTTTCGTAATATTATTGTAACATTTTCATTCGTCATTTTTTGATTTGACAATTATGAGATATATCAGTAATTTTTATAATAATAAAATGATATTTTAACAATAATAATAATAATAATAATAATAATAATAATAATAATAATAATAATAATAATAATAATAATTCCATTTTGTAATTATTAATATGCATATTTATATTAAGCACTTTTCTTTTTTTTTTCTTTTTCGCAATTATTTACATTTGTTTTCTCTCCCTTTCTTTTTCTTTCTTTTTGTTTTTTTTTTTTTTTATCTTTTTCTTATTATATAAATACTCTTGATTCAATTACATATGTGATCTACGTTAAATATCATCGAATCATTACAGGTACGTTAGTTGTTAAATCATTTGTACAGAACATCTCTCTTGTAATCGTGATCCCTTCGTGTTTTCTTTAATAACTTTATCTTCCCTTTTTTTCTCTCTCTCTCTCTCTTTCTCTATTTCTCGTCTATGGTAAACATTATAATACCTCGATCCTTGCCAATTTCAAAATCATATATTTCAATCGTCACGCGAACATTTTTCGAACCTTGAAAACTTCCTGCCACTATAGCTAGCATGTATGGTATCTATTTCGATGTCTGGATATCTTTTTTTTTTTGTTTTCTTTTATTTTTCGAACAACGAGAGAGAGAGAGAGAGAGAGAGAGAGAGAGAGAGAGAGAGAGAGAAGATGTCAGAAATAAAGTCGAAGATAAAGAGAAAGAGAAATGTATTTCTGGAAGTCTTCTGGAACATTTTATTTTCCTCGCCCTCCCTCCCATCCCCTTATCCTCCTTAACCCCTCTCCAATCTTTGCAGATCTACATTTTCTCGCATTCTTTTTTCTTAATTCGCCTTTGTTCAAAATTCTCCCAGCTATTTCGTTTGATTTCTTACCCGTGGACTGTTACTTTGTAAGAAACTAAAACGAACGACGAAAAGATTCAACGAACACTTTGACGAATCTCGTAAATATTTTATTCGCGAGGGAGGAGGATACGTCATACGGCGAGCGTTATAAATGTAAAAAAGAAAAGAAAAGAAAAGGAAAAAAAAAATAAATAAATAAATAAAATAAAATTATTACGTTCTTTTTTTGTCCCTTTTTTTTAATCATGTTTTCACCTGATCGCACGAGAAAGCAAAATAAAAATCGTCGTTTTTCTTTCTTTGTTCTTGTTTTTCCCTGTTTTTTTCATTTTTTTTTTTTTTTTTTTTACAAATGTTCAATATAACTCGATAGGTTTTTAATGTTGTCGCGTTCGTCGTTTTGTCCAAAATTAGATATATTTTTCTTTTGTATAGATATGTCTAATTACATGAACTCGTGTTTTTTTTTTTCTTTTTTTAATTTAATATAATCGATATATTCTAATTTTTTGAATCAAAATTCTTATTAATTATTGTGCGTTTTATTAGAAATTATGTGTCATTTTATTTACATCTAATAATAATATAAACTCGTCATTTATTTCAATTTAACATAATCGATATATCCATAATTTTTATTAACTTTTTTATTAATCATTAGACGTTCTATAAGAATTCATTTATTCTGATTGTATTTATACTAAATTATAAAAAATTAGAAATTCGTCTTTTAAATCGAAATATAATCGATATCGATGGAATTGTTAATTCGTCCAACGATTATAAGATATTTAATCTTAAATGATTTCTTTTAAATATATATATCTAATTGTAGAAAATATTATTTTTATAAAATTCGATACAATGAATAATAAATTCCTAAAATTTTCTTCAAAACAATATATCACGAATAGTGACTACGATATTATTACTTAGAAGAATCTTATTATTATCAATAAAAATAATTTATAAGAGTAAAAAAAAAAAAAAAAAAAAAAAAAAGAAGAAGAAAGAAATATATTCATCGAAGTATGAATTATATTGTTATTTAGAAAAAAATTTTTTTATTATTGTCTTTTTTCTTGTCTTCTTCTTTTCTCTTTTTAAATTGTATTTCGATCTAATAATCCGATCCAATAAAAAAAAAA
>NC_060957.1:9983733-10108733 GCF_910589235.1 Vespa crabro
TGACGATTATTGAGAATGATTCATCGATAAAGGAAAACAGAAGAAAAAAAAAAGGAAAAGAACTGAACGATGAGATAATAGAGATTTTTTTTTTCCGTTTTCATAGATATTTATAAGATTTACGAAAATCGAATTGTTTCGAGATATTGTTCTTCCCCGCCCGCCCCCCCCCCACCCTCTTCATACCTACGCACTCTTCCTCCAAAGAAAATATAAATTATAAGTATAGAAATTATACAGAAAAATGTAATTATAAATTGGAAAAAAAAGGATTAATTTTTTTATCAAATAAGCAATGAGTCCTAATTTTTTTTATTTTTAATTTATCCTTAACGACAAAATTTACGTCTAATCTATGTCAATCGTAATTACAGTATTCTCGTATGCTATTTGTTCAATCGTGTTATAGGTCGTATAATAAAAATAAAAAAAAAATATAAATAAATAAATAAATCAAAATTTATATATGACCGATTAAAATCTTAACACGTTAATATTTCGAAAAATTATTAATGAAAAACGTACTATCCTATATATGAGATCTTATCATATAAACGATTCTGTGTAACGAAATTAATTTTAATATTAATTGTAAATAATTATTGAAAAAAAAAAGAAAAAGAAAAAAGAAAAAAACAAACTCACCATCTTATATCTATAAGTAAAGTATTCTCATAAAAACGATGCATCTCACTTTGTATACAAAATTGAAAAAAGAAGAACGAAAATAAAAATAAATATAAAAATAAAAATAAAAATAAAAATAAAAATAAATACTCGACTCAATTCGATATATAATATTTTTATCGAAATTTTATATGTCATACTATTTATAAAAAAATTTTTCGAAAGAGAACGTAAGACATAAACGTCCAAAAAAAAAAGTTCAACAAAATGAAAAAAGTAAAGAATAAAATAAAGTGGAGAAAAGAAGAGCAAATTACAAAAAAAAAAACGAAAAAAAAAACAGAAAGAAATGAACTAAAATAAAACAAACAAAAAAAAGAACTGAAAAATCGAAAGAAAATTAAAATAAAATCAAATCAAATAAATATGATAGAATAAAAGGAAAGAAAATATAATGTAAAAATGAAAAGGATTAAAAGTAACATTACATTTGTACATTAGTAAAATCGATAATGGATCTCAAATATCAGAAGGTGTTAAAAGCCGTATCTTTTTGAAAAATTCTTTAGTCTTTCGGACAGTGCTTTTTCCAATATAAACGTTCGCATAAAGGACGCAAAAGGAAGAAATGAAGAAAGGAAGGAAGATAGGAAGGACAGTAAGAAGAAAAGAAGGAAAGAAGGAAGGAAGGAAGGAAGGAAGGTAGGTAGGAAGGACAGCAAAAGGAAAGGAAGAAAGGAAGAAAGGTAGAAAGGAAGGAAGGAAGGAAGGAAGGAAGGAAGGAAGGAAGGAAAGGTAAGGATCGGAGGTCCTTTTTATCCTGGCAGCGTCTTCGTGCCGAAGAGAGCTCTGGTTAACGACATTACGAGGTGACAGGTACAAGGGCTGAAAGGCATACGCTTGGGTTTAGGATTTCCATGCGAGGCGCCTCAGGACAACTCTCGTATAGAAAGAGAAAGAAAGAGAAAGAAAGAGATAGTCAGATATAGTGAGATAGAAAGTAAGAGACAGACAGAGAAAGAGAGAAAGAGAGAGAGAGAGAGAGATGAGGGGACGAGTTTAAGCCGCTAGCTAGAGAATTTCTCGTAGGCCGTACTTGAATCTCATATTACCTCGTCCTTTGCAGCTCTTTTACACCCTCGAGCCATGGACCCCGCCTCCGCGGACTTACTTCGAAGACAAACGATCCGGGTGTACCGATAAAACGATGCTGCGACGCCGATTTATCGCGGTGACGCGTCACCACGCGTGTGGGGGACAATGTCGAGCTAAGAGACGCGACAACTCAACCCTTTTCTTCTTTTCTTCTCTTTTCTTTCCTTTTCTTCTTCTTCTTTCTTCTTTTTCTTTTTCTTCTTCTTTTTCATCTTTCTTTTACCGAATAAAATGGAATAACGTCTACCGTGTAAGTAAAGCTACTTTCTTATCTTTTTTACTTTGTATTATATATCATTTAAATGGATCTTCTGCTTGTTTTCTTTTTTCTTTCTTTTATATATATATAGATTCGTACAATTAAATCGATTTACGAAATTTATCACTATTTTTATTGATTTAATTTTATAATTTTAATGAACGTTTTAGAATTGTGATTATGATTGTGATCATTTATCGATTGTCAAATACTGTAAGAAAGGTGAATATATTAACAAAAAAGAAAAAAAAAAATAAATAAATAAAACTAAAAAAATAGAAAAGAAAAAAAGTAGATTTCATGAGAATCATTATTAATAATTTACATAAAGAAAATTTGATCGTATAATTAAATTTAGAATTTAGTATTGAGTCTATTGAATTTATTTTTCCATGATATATTAAAAAAATGAAGAAAAGTATGCTTCATAACGATTTCTTTTTTAATAATTTAAATGATAAAAATTTGATCGTATAATTAGAATTAGAATTAAAATTCGATATATTTAATATTGGAGCTTAATTTTTAATTTTAGTTAAAGAAAAGAAGTATAGCTCTTATAAAGATCCCCGTTAACAATATGGATAATAAGAATTTGATCATAGAATTAGAATTAGAAAAAAAATTGGATATGGGATATAGAATTTAGAATATACCTTTCGAAGGTAATATTACAGAATGAAGAGAATTAGACTTTATGAGGATGCTTACTAATAATCTACAAATAATTGGAACTTGGTTATAGAATTAGAATTAGAATTGAATATGGAATAGAAAATATAAGATTGTACAACATTATAAAATTAAAAAAAATAATATTTATAAAGATCTTTACTTACGAATGTTGACAATCTAAACTTGACCATAGAATTAGAATCAAAATTAGAATTTGATTAAAAATTTTAATGTAGCCATTGAATATTGAATTTGTGGTTTAGTTCTGCATGGTAAAAAAAAGAAAAAAAAAAATAACGAAGGAAAGCAAACTCCATAACAAATTAATCATATGATTGGAATTAGAAGTAGAATTATTTATATCGATTGTTGTGCCAAAAATTCGTGCTAAATTTTGAAAGTACATATACTAAAGAAAGAAAAAAAAAGAAGTATAGTTCATAAAGATTCTTGTTAACAAATATAAATAATAGAAATTTGATCGTGAAATTAGAATTAGAAAGAGAATAGGATATGGGATATAGAATCTATAGTGTAACATTCAAGTATAAAATTACAAAATGAAGAGAATTAGATTCTATGAAGATAATAAGAATGTGAAGATAATGGGTTGCTCGATCATAGCATTAGAGAATTAGAATAGGACATAGGATGTAAAATATAAGGTAATATTGTAAAATTAAGAATTTTATGTAAATTAATCTTTTACGAAGACCTTTATTAACAATGCGTATAATCTAAACGTGATCACAGACAGAATTAGAACAATAATTAGAAATTGAAATAGAAATTTGCAAGATACGTGTGTATCGAGAAACGAACTAGTTAAATTCGATCTTCTGTAATTAAATTATCAAATTAAAACAAGTCATTATCATATGCTGTTAAAACCAATCAACAAACAAACAAACAAACAAACAAGAGAAAAAATTGCAATTTATATAAACCCTAATTCCGAAGAAAATAATACATTTTCGTGAGAACGCGCACGTGCACTAACACATTTACCTACTTTATTCTATTTTAGTCGCAAAAAAAAAAAAAAAATAAAAATAAAAATAAAAATAAACACATGCATTCTCGTTTGTGCAAATACAAACGCAAACACAAGCACATTTACCCACTTTATTTCCATTTATTATCGTATCCTACGCATTCATATTAGAATGAGAAATAAAACAGAGGTCCCACCGAAAGGAAAGATTAGGTTTATAAAACGAGTTCTTATCTTTCAGGGTCCGTACTATCTTATCGTATCAGAAGCAACAGGCAGGAGTCCTTCGTATTCACTATATAAGAAAAGATAATATGGAGAGGAAACGAGTTTGGACTATCGACCTCGGAGAGTGCAAAACTAGTATCGATATACATACATACATACATACATACATATATATATATATATATATATATATATATATATACATGCATAGATACATGTATACCATACATACATATATACATTCTTAGTATAATACTATTACTGGTGTAGGTAATACCACGTGCAATAGAAGAGAATACCGTACCAATTCTCTCTTAATTAATGACGTTGCTTTACAATTAGAAATTCAGAGTGGTGCATGCTAGTTCTCGACAATGACCACCTGCCGATCACGATCGTAGAGGCCGCTTTCGACAAGGACGATAACGACTTTAGAAAAGGAGTAAAAGAGAGAGAGAGAGAGAGAGAGAGGGAGAGAAGGAGAGAGAGGGAGAGAGAGAGATAGAAAGATAGACAGACAGACAAAGAGGGTGAGAGAGAGAGATAAATAGATAGATAGATAGAGAGAGAAAGAGAGAGAGAGAGAGAGAGAGAGAGAGAGAGAGAAAGAGAGAGAGAGTAAAAGAGGGTGAGAAAGGGAAATATAGATAGAAAGGAGAGAATCGTTGTAGTCGTCTGCTATCTGCATGGCGAAAGCTAGCGAACGTTTTCATTCTGTGATATCCGACTACTTGACAGTGAAAACGATGCTTCGTTGTCTTCTCTCTCTCTCTCTCTCTTTCTCTTTCTCTTTCTCTTTCTATCTCTTTCTTTCTCTTTCTTTCACTCGTTTTCTTTTTCTTTCTTTCTTTCTCTCTCTCTCTTTCTTTTTCTCTTTCTCTTTATCTTTCTCCTTCTATCTTTTACTCATCAGTCCTTTATCGATCCAAATGAATTACTGTTGTTTTCAAAGGGGAACAGGTTCATTTAAAAAGGAAATTATTCGAAACACGTTTAACATGTATCCTTTTAAATGGTCTACATTGTTGGATACGTTATCGTAGAATAATTCTCTTCTAATCTTAATTAAAATTCATAGACATTAGAAAAAATAATCGTGAAAATTTTCTAAGACATACTTATATACGTATTGTTTTTTCTTTTTTTTTTTCTTTTTTTTTTTCTTTTTTTTATTTTATTAATCATATTTTATTATTTTGTCTCGTACTTTGTTTTCGGATTTCGATATTTTCAAATTGGTAATACCGAAAGAGAGAAAGATTAGAGATTAAAGAAATTAGAGATTAGAGATATCTTAGATGATATTTTTGATTATTATTAAGAAAAGAATGCAAAAGATCTACGATAAATAACAAAGGGATAAAAAAATAATTGAGTGGGAACGAGGACAGAAAGGAAATTTTTATGGAATTAAACGAAAAAGGAAAGGAAGGAAAAAAAAAGGAAGAAAAAAGAAATTGAAAGAAAAAAGAAATTTTTGAAATCTGTACAATTTCAAAACGAAAGAAAAAAAGAAAGAATAGAATAGCATGTTCCCTTCGACAGTACATAGAATTTAGTATTGGCGTTATTTTGCGTAACCTTAAAGTACGACCTCAATGGCATTTTAGTCGAACGCATCGATAAAGTCGACTCTGGGCGCTTACAAGTCGAAAAGCAGTAATCCTGGTGAACGCACAAATACGCACGCACATACATACATACATATACGTATATAAATATATATATATATATATATATATATATATGTATATATTTATACGTATGTATAAAATACGTAAGAGTTTGATACATACATATGTGTGCGAACTGGTGGACTCTCTTAGTCGTGACTGCCAAGGTCGTAGGTCGATTCGCTGCACCTTGCACCTTTCAGGTTGGAAGGCAGGAACCAGCGCCACAGCGTGTCTGGCCTTAGGCGAGAGTTGAAATTTAATACATGCGCATAACTCCCGACTGCTCTCTCGCACTCCCTAAGGGCCATCCTATTCCTTTCAAGACCAACTATATTCTTCTTCGTTCTACTCCTCTTCATCGTTGTGTCTTTCGCTTCGTCTTTCGTATTTAGCTTTGGATACGGCTTTGGATACGTTCCTTCGGGTTCTTTTCAGTTTACCAGCTAAACCTTACCTACCTATCTACCCACCTACCTACCTACCTACCTACCTACCTACCTATCTCTCTACCACTACCACCTTTCTATCACCATATTCTCTTAAAGCCAAGATCCAACACCAAGAGAAAAATCTTTTCTTATTTTACCGATCTTATGTTATGGAGTTTGCCTTATCGTTGTTCTTAAGGCCCACCTTTAGGGTCACTTCTCTTTTCGAAAAAGAATAAACTCTTTGTTTCTTTCATTCGTAAGTTCGTAAGTTCGTAAGTTCGTTCGACGTCGAACGATCTTAACAACACCCTCTGGGCACTCTATCATGGATGCACGTCTCGTATTTCCTTTTTGAATAAGGTGAAAGGAGAATTAAGAATTTCAAATGTAAGATATAAAAAGAAAAAAAAAGAAAAATATAAATAAATAAATAAAAGAAAGAAGAGAAAAAGATCTTCGATCTATTTCTTATAATATTAGTACGAAGTGTAACGAAGAAACGTATAATGAGAAGTTTTAATGAGAATTATCAATGAAATGTAATTTTACGATATATTTGTAATATATATATATATATATATATATATATATATATATATATATATTTGTAAATATTGTCATTATGACTTTTATCGGTTATATCAATTTGTTGATAAAATTGTAACATGCTGTTTCGAGTTTTGAGACATTGTATTTTTTTTTTTTTTTAAATTCGCAATATTTATTGTTTTTTTTTTTTTCATCGATTTGATTTGTATCATTTGAATTAGTAGAAAAAATATTATAGTAGAAAAAAAAAAATAAAATAAAAATCGATCGATTATTTTGACAGAATAATGATGAAATTTTATTTATATATTTAATTATTTTATTACACGTTAATTAATTAATTTTTTCTTTTTTTTTTTTTAGTTATTTTACTGCAGATTAAACTCTTGTTAATTCATGATAAAATTTCTTTCTCTAAATTAGCCTAAAATGAGAAAAACAATTGTACGCTTAAGTCGTCCAATAAGGATACAATGGGTGTCATATCGAAGATTTTAGACATTTTATGAAAAAAAAAAAAAAGAAAAAAAAATACACACATATATATATATATATATATATATAAAATAAAAAAAAAATTTTTCTACAAGTACGAAATGTTAAGATTTTCGTGTCAAATGACGTTGGTATGTTCAAAATGATTTTTTTTTCTTCTCTTTGTCTGTTAATTTTTCTATATATTTATTTATTTATTTATTTATTTTTTTAATTCACTTTTTTTTAAGTTTCAAATCAACAACGAACAGCGCGTAGGTTTGCGTGTGCACGTGTTAGAGTTCTTAGCATTGTGCGTACTTTCTTTCGTTGCTTCTTTAGGAGAACTTTGAACCTTTCCTTAGACCTTTCTCTCTAGATCTTTTTCTCTTGATCTCTTCGATATCGTCTTCCTTTGGTGTTCGGTATTTATTTCCCTCTGACATCTGGAATCAGGAAGTTTAACTTCGAAGGTATTTTGAAAAATACCTTTTTCTTTTTCTTTTTCTTTTTTGAAGTATAGGTGGACGGTCAGGAAAGATTGTAAATTCATTCTTCGTTTGTCGACTCCGATATTACAAAGAGCGATAATATTTTATTCTTAAATATTTTTATTTTTATTTATATAGATATAGTTTTGCTTTGTCTTTTTCTTTTGTTGGACATGATATAGAAAACATTGATAATAATTAATATTTTTATTTTGCAATATTTTTATTTTTATTTTAAATATTCATCAATATTAAAAAAAAAAAAAAAATTGATATTAAAAAATATTAATATTTCGTTCAGAATATCAATGAATATGTAAATAAATTATTTATATTATTTTCTTTTTTAAATATTCATTGATATAACCTAAGAAAAATTGATGTCAATGTACCGATATTGAACATTCAAGCAATAAACACATTTTCTGGTTTTTTTAATGTATATATATACATACACACGCATGCACGCACGTACGCACATACGCACAAACATATACATATTTAAACAGTTTTGCAGACACGTACATAATCAACGATGACTAAATATAAACGTTTACTTCATCAAAATGAAAAGTATTTGTTTTCAGGAAAAGCACAAACACTATTGAAACGCGAACTATACAATTAACGATTATATTCTCCATTAATTTTAAAACAAAGGAGAAAAATTAAAAACTTGCGCAAAAAAAGAATTAAATCATCGTCACAATTTGTCCAAATAATTATCACGACGATCTGATATCGTTTCGAGACAATTAACACATTAATTATTCACCTCGAACGAGTGACTAATGTGATATGCATTCTTAAACTCTGATAAGAGTTCGTGTTTACGTTTTATCGAACAAAGCTATGCGACGTTTCTTACTGATAATCCGGGAAAATTATTTCGAAAACGATAAAAAAGCTCTGTCAGAAAAAAAAATGATAAAAATATAGTGTTCCTCTTTTCTTTCTTTTTGTTTTTTTTTCTTCCATTTTCTCATCAATCTTAAACGAATCTTAAAAAATATTCAATCAACCGTATTAAATATAAACTTTTATTTTAATTATATTGAAATAATTAAATTAAAAAAAAAATTTAATCATATTAAAAGAATTGAATAAAAAAAAAAAGTGTGATTATATCAAAATAATTAAAAAAAAGAAATTTACTTTAGATTTAATAAAATGTGAGTGAATCATGAGAATTCTCATATTTTCTGTTTTAGAGCTTACAGCCAATTACAAGAATTTCTGTTGTCATTTAACAAATTGAAACAAACAATGTAAACGTATTCTCATTGAGATTATAAATTCTATATGAAATTAAAAATGAATTAGTCTTAGTAAAAAATAAAACTAATTTGATTTTTATATCAATTGGATATTTTATAATTTTCAATAACATTCATGTAAAACGATGATAAAATTCTGGATATATTTGTTCGACAATTTTATCGTTTTTTTAAGCGAAAGTGAAGACATTAATCATTGTGAGGACGTGATTGAAAGTGAAAGAAGTGAAAAGATGATGACAGTGATAGCGATGAAAGCAATCTTGACAGTGATAGTGAGATATAGTTATATCTTGAAAATAAAGATAATCTGTAGATAAATCGGCAGATCCAAAATATAGCAATCCTGATTTATTAAATGTTAGAAGTACGAGCTAGAGAATTTGCCGAGAAAGATCATCCGCAAAGATTGTTAGGTAACATAAAACAACCTGTCATTCCTGTGCAAATTTCATTTTCAGACAAAAAGAAATATCCTATTAAAGTTTGTAAAATATGTAAAAATAATGACTAAGAGAAGTGAAATGCATTACATTTTCCAAGCTTTGCTTATTACCATTCATAAATCTTTCATAAGCTTTATTTATTACAGCTTTCATATTACATGGTATTTTACGAAGTATCATACTTCATAAATATATTAGCTTGTAAAAATATAATAATGAATAACTTCAAAATACAATAGGAATTTAATTTTAAAGCTTTGCTTTAAAATTTATGTAAAAGCTTTTTTTGAATTTGTTCATTAAAAACATAGTTCACCCCATTGAGTAAAGTTAGAAATAATATTATCGATCCGCAATGTGTTAAAATTAATAGAAAAACAAAAAAGAACAAAAGAAAAGAAATTTAATTATATCAAAAATATTATTTATTGATTAATACCCGTGAAAGTAGTATCTTTCTTTTTTTTTTTATTTATTTAACATTTATATCTATTAAATTTATATTAACAATTTTTAAATATCTACACTTATACATATATATATATATATATATATATATATATATTTTTTATGTACGTTCCTACATACTGTTATATATTACTTATAAATAAAAAAAAAAATTTTTTTTTATTCAAACTTAGATACTAATTTTCTTCTTTAGCCCCCGATATTTATTCGTTTTCATTTATATAAGTGATTTTCTTATCTCAAAATATTTATGTATTGTAACAAGGGATGTATTAATGTAAATTGATAACAAAGAAAAAAGGAGGAAGAGGAGAAAAAGAAGAGGAAGAGTTTTATATATTGTTCCTCTTTTCGAAAGGCCGAGGAAAGCAAAATGTCTGGGAAGCTTGTGAGACGATGCGTAACGAGTACTCGTATTCGTGATCGTAAAATTAGAAACACTGGCGCCGATATTCGGATTCTGGCAAACTATCTCTCTCTCTTCCTTTCTCTTTCTCTCTTACTCTCTCTCTCTCTCTTTCTCTCTCTCTCTCTCTCTCTCTCTCTCTCTTTCTCTCTCATTCCCATTCTTTTTCACATTTAAAACCATCACGATTCGACTTTTGACATTTGCTATAAAAAAAAAAGAAATAAAAAAAATAAAAAAATAAAAAGAAGGGAAAAGAAGAAACAAGCTGTAAAACAATTTTTCATCTAAATTATCAAAATGTAAATGCAAAAAAAAAAAAAGAAAAAAGAAACTAATCTATAATATTCACGTTGAAAACGTTGTATCTTGGAAAGATAAATCTATGATAGTTTTAGATTTTCGAGAAGTCTTTGTCAAAAAAAAAAAAAAAAAGGAAAAGAAATGGGAGAGAGAGAGAGAGAGAGAGAGAGAGTAGTAATCTTTCCGACAATATTTCATCTCGAACATCAAAATCTAACATTAATCTAGATTAATCTATGATAATTTTTTAATTATTTAAAATCGTATTTCAATAGATGAATTCCTGATAATCGATCTTTTAGATCGATATGTTTACAGTCAAAAAAAGAAAAAAAGAAAAAGTAATAAAAATAATATAAAAGGAAAAACAATCTCTCTTAAATTAATTTCAGTTTCATTTATATTATCGAAATCTAAAATTAAAACCTAATCTTTAATATTTTCTATCAATCACATGTAAAAGAGAGAGAAAAAGAGTGAGATCCATAAGGCACCCGTAAGATTGAGAAATATTCGTCAAAAATGAAAGATGAAAATAGATAAAAAAAAAAAAAAAAAAAAAAAAAAAAAAAACGGGAGAAAGATCATAAAAAAAGGAGATATAATTTTTCTGCAAAATTCTTTTCGTTTAAATTATCAAAATTCAAATGAAAAAAGAAAAAAAAAAAAAAAAAAAAAACTAATCTCCAAAGTGCTTTCTTCCGGTTTTAAGATTGCATAGTAAAAAAAAAAAAAACAAAAAAAAAGAATTGAAAAAGAGAGAGAAATCCATGATACGTAAGCTCAGATCAGAAGATCTTCGTAAGAGAAAAGAGAAGAGATAAAAAAAATTGCTCCATGAAAATCGACTGCGAAGGTGTATTATTTCGATCGAACGAGATGTATCGATATCGTATCGTGCGGTATCTAGAAAAGCGTTGCTTCTCGAAAGTATTAATTTAACGATCACCACGTGAGAGCACATAGAAATTTAGATAATAAATCTTTTATCGTCGAATGGCGAAGAAAGAAAGAGATAGAATAAAAAAGGGAGAGAAAGAGAAAAAGAGAGAGAGAGAGAGAGAGAGAGAGAGGGAGATATAAAAAGATGGAGGACGAAACGATCGAAAGCCGAAGTGGGTAATTTTAAAACCTCCCCTTTTTAACATAGAATAATCTTTTGCTGTTATAAACTAGAGTACTATAGGTGGTCCACTATTTATCGTCGACCATTGTTCTATCTTAGAAAGTTGTTGTTCTTACCTAGTAGTAAAATAATCACTTCTAATTATCACTGGTCCAGAAGCACGATCGAGATATTCGTATTTCCTTATTCTTATTTTCTTTTTTTCTATTTTCTTTTTTCTTTCCTAATGAAAAGAGAATGAAAGATATAGAGAGTTTGCCAAGAATTCTATTCCTAATCTATTAAAGAGATAAAGATATATATTATAATAGTATGATATATTAAATCATTATATATAATATATTGTATAATATATTAAAAAATTTTTTTGATTATAAATAATATATATTTTAACGAATTTATCTAAATTGTGTGTTAACAAACACATGCATTAGAAAATCAATATTTATTTATTTCTATTTTATTTGTTAAATTGTATCACATATTCTCAAATCAGTTTGTATTATTCTTATTGGAAAATTCACAATTAAATCGAAATAATAATCTGATCGATGATCATGACATTTGATTGTATTCAATGATGAAAAATAATAATGATCTTTCGAAAGAAATCAGTTAAAACTCAAAATAACGTACTTATCGATTCGTTCATTAATTCAATACATTTTTCGAATACTTTAATTTCTTCGATTATTTTGCCAATGAAAAATCGAGATTAGTGAGAATACGATTAGCAGGTAGAGACATTACCTCGGAAGTCTCCAAGCTAACCAATCGGAAGAGATTGGACCTTTCAAAGGGGTAATTGGCTGTCTATTGTTTCTTACCTCGTAGATTCTCTCTTGGTATTGATCTTTCTCTCTCTCTTTCTTGCTCTCTCTCTCTCTCTCTCTCTCTCTCTCTCTCTCTCTCTCTCTCTCTCCTTCTCTTTCTAAGTTAACGTTCGACTCGCTTTCGAAGATGATCGGTGTTGCTTTCACCTATGCTTCGCCAACTACTCATTGTCCTAAACGTTCGTGACTGCAACTTGCTCCTTCTCTGTCTAATAATATCCTATCCTAAACGCATTATAGATTTATTATACGTTCGACAAAATCTCAAACATACAAACTCTATTTTCTTCTTTCCCTCTTTCTCTCCCTCTCTCTCTCTCTCTCTCTCTCTCTCTCTCTCTCTCTCTCTCTTTTTCTAAAGAAAGAAAGATAAGAGAAAAAGAAAAAATTTAGAGGACAACGAATTAATCAATAATTTCTTTTCAATTATTATGATGACGATATGATAATGATCATATTATAAGTAAAACTGATCGTATTATAATAATAAGAAAAAAAAAAAAAAACGAGATTAGATATTCAAACGAAAAAAGAAAGAAAAGAGAAAAGAAATTAGACAGTGAACTGAATCAACAATTTTTTAAATTATGTATATGATAATGGTGATGATGATGTTGATCGTATAAGAAAAAAAAGAGAGTAAACATCGAAGTAAAAAAAAAAAAATGACAAATTAATCAATCACTTTTTTGGCATTCATAATTATGATTATGATTATGATTATGATTATGATTATGATTATGATGATGATGATGATAATGATAAGGATGATGATTATATCGTAAGTATGTAAAAAAGGAAGCTAAACATTGAAGAAGAAAAAATTAGATAATGAACTAATCAATAATTTCTTTCTATTTATATACAGTGATGATATTGATGTTGATAAAAATAAAACGAGGATAAACATCGATCAAAAAAAGAAGATGACAAATCAATGAATAATCTTTTTTATTGTTACGATGACTCCGACGACGACGACGATGACGACGATGACGACGGCGATGATTGATGATTTAAAAAAAAGAAAAAAAAAAACAGAAAACAAGGCTAAACATCGAATGAAAAAAAAAAATAAATAAAAAATAAAAAATAAAGAACGGAGGTTAAACCTGGCGCCATCGAGTTTGGTGCCAAGATCGATTGTGCAAGAGGGAGAAAAAACCACGATGCGTGTCTTTTCGTTCGGTACAAACAAAAGAACAAGAAAAAAAAAAAAGAAAAAAAAAATAAGAGGATGCAAATGGGTGGGTCGTTCGCAATCGTTCGCATTCTTCGACGTCTGTCGGGTTGGCACGATCGAAGGTACATAAAACCGTTCGATCAAACGACGTTTCGACGAGTCGAGCAAGAAAGAAAGAAAGAAAGAAAGAAAGAAAGAAAGAAAGGAAGAAAGAAAGAAAGAAAAAATAAATAAAATCCTTGTGGCTTGATTTTTTGAAACGATCGTATGTCATTTCGATGACTCTTGCGGATATTAAATGTCTTCTTAATTTGTTAGTTCGTTAATTCACGAAAAATAATTAATATCGAAGAAAAATATTTTCTATTTCCCCAAGAAGAAATATTTTCTACATTGAAGAGAAAAATTTTATATTTTCCGAGGAGTAATATTTTCTATGTTGAAAAAAAAAAAAAGAAGAAGAAAAAAGAAAGGAAAGAAAGGAAGAAAGAAAAAAAGAAAATTTTTGTAAATTCGAAGAGGGAAAAAAAAAGAGAGAGGATTTTGACATTCAAGAAGGACCATTTTATTATCAATAAATTTTATAATTATAATAATTTTTTTTTTAATTAAATTCGATTTAATTTTTTACTATTATTTTATAATTATTAATAAATTTTATTATTATTTTATAATTTTATTGTCAAGAAAATTTTGCGCTCGAAGAGAAAGTAAAAAATTGTCATTAAAGAGGAAAATGTAAAAGAAAATTATTAAACAAAAAAAAAAAAAATAAAATAAAATTTACATTAAAGTAAAGAAATGGACTGATGCGTTCTTTGTTATCATGTTTTTTTTTCTCTCTCTCTCTCTCTCTCTCTTTTTTTTTCGTAATGTCTATGTCTATTACTAAAAGTCCTTAAAGATTATAAATCACGAAAAATCGATGATGTCGAAGTAGAGACTTAGTGTGCACCTCGTATTCTTAATAAATGTCAAACGATGCAAATTCGCGTTATGCAAAAGCGCGGGAGAGAGAGACGTAATGAGATCTTCGCTCACGTCTAGTAGCCGTCCTTTATTCGTAGAAACGACTTTCTATCCCGGTCGACTCGAGTTAACATATATATTTTTATGGGACTTCTTCTATGAAACAATTCTAAGAGAATAAAATGCGAGATAATAAAAATTGCACATTAAATATTATATTAACAAATTCTATAATTAAATAAATTTTAAAAAATAAAACAAAGAAAAGGAAAGTCTACATTCCTCGAGAGATTATCATATCCGCATAATCTGTTATAATAAATCATTGAGAACAAAACTTCTTATATATACGATATATATATATATATATATATATATATATATATATATAAAGATAAAATAATATAATATTAAAAAATAAAATAATACTATAACACTGTATAGTAAATTATTTTCAAATATTATATAAAAAAAAGAAGGGAACACTTTTAAGAAATGAAAATAATTAATTACTCAACTGTTATTCATTATCTTTATAAATAAAGAATAAATAAGAATAATATAAGAATTTGAATTTTTCAATGTGCTTCCTAAAGAAATTATTTTTAAATTCTAATGTATTTAATTCATTTATCCACGTTTAAGCAATAACTAATCATGTAAATTTTTAACTATTTTAATATTTAATTAAAATTAGAGAGAAAAGAGATTTTTGGAAACTCATTGAAATATGCAACCATTAGTCTGGTATTACTTGATCATCATGTTAAATTTTGATATATCGTAAGTAATATCGATCCAGATCTCACCACGTGGAGGTTACTGAATATGAAGGACTCTCACGAGGTAACCGATGATTCTATTTCTTTATACTACTCTTTATCACTATTACTATTATTATTAAAAAATTACAGCAACTGGATAAATTCTCGCTCGACGAGAATTCAAATCTCAAACGAACATTAAAATTTAAGACCCAAACGTAAACGCATTGGAGGCCGATTTACGTATATTCGACCGTCGCAACATCGTAAGCTTCATTGATGACTATCGAACAACTACCGGTCGTACTTTCGCGACTAATTACACTACAAAATTGGACCCAACCGCACCCACAGAAATACTTATGCGAGTGTCCCGGAAACACCCACGTGAGTACGTTGAGTAAGTTGGAGCCAAGCTTGGACTTAATCGCGACTGAGAACACCTACAGGAATGGGTTCTTCGCCCACACACCTGCGAGTGTTATCCTTTTACCTTACCCAAATGGGAGGAAAAAAAATCGTTTTATATTTCAGTTAGAAAGATAGATTCTTTAAAACAAACAGTGCTAAAAATCTAAATCCCTCGATGATGAAACTTGTTCTTTGTGGAATGATTATTGTGTCCTTCGAGTGATGAAATGATTCTTGAACGATGAAACAATAATTCCACGGCGATCTCTCGATACTTCAGGGATGAAAAGAAAAAGAGGAAAAGACGGGAAAAGATCTGGAAGATGCGATGATGCACGGGTGCAATGAGGCGCAGGTATATCGCTGCATTGATGAAAATGATGAATCTAAAAAGAAGGATTGAAGATCCTTTCACCCGCCCAGAATAAGGGCCTAGAAAAAGGGTCTACACCCAACGGTCACGGTTCGATAAATGCCTACGAATAAGATAATATAATAATTAATAAATATACTCTAATGTTTAATTGGAATTAGATCGATAAGATTTTTGAAATCCAGTAAAACTTGCGTTGTATAATCTAAATACAGATTTTGATGTATCGCAACTAATATCGACCCAAGTCTCACCACGTAGAGGTTAATGCTTATAGAGATCCATGACTCTGCTCTAAAATCAATTATAGCAGGATCAGTGCAGATGATCTCTATTAAGCATGACAATTAATGCTTTTTGAATTTTTAACAATAAAACGACTAATCCATCATTAATTGATTATACTCCGTATTTTATGATACATTAAACATCGTTTAAATAATTAGACAATTATCGAAGTTATATATTATTAAAGTTTGACTGTAGAAAAAGAGTAATTTTCAATGTTTACTCGTCGGAATGCAAAAGAAAATTAATCTCGATTAAATTTGATTATCACAAATGATTATTATATAACTATTAATAAATAATAAATGTTTACTAATGTATGTATAATACTTTACAGATGTATTAAACGAATCTTAAATAGTTCTAGCATGTGTACATGCAAAAGGAACAAATTAGTTTACAGTGTTTGTTTTACATTGATAAAATAACAAAAAAAAAAAAAAAAATAAATAAAAGGAAAAACGAAAAAAGAAAAAGAGAGACGAAATCTATTCATCTTTACAATCCACTATTCCTGATTTATAAATTTAAATGTTTGCCATTCTGCTAAACATTTCTTGTTAGATCTTTACGTTTTTAATGTATAATATAAAATGTAAACCGAATTAGAGATACTACTTCTCTACAAATTTAACAATATCTCAAAAATTAAAACTCATTGGTACGAATAATTGAAAAAGTTATTTCGTTATTTTAATCGTAGAATCATCCGTTCCAAGAATCATTAAAATTCCCAAAATAATTTATCGTATATTCTTGTAATTTGAGTACCGTGAAACACGTTTTCTTACGTATCAAACGGTTCGGAAAATCTGAGCTTTAAGTTTACATACGCACAAAAACAAGCAGGCAATCATCTAGTTTACGGAAACAAAGCGTGCATGAATATCAGTAACAGATTTACGAGCTTCTTCACTTTCATTATAAATCACAAGGGGCGCCATTATACGAAAATTATTTTTCATGAAAAAGTCAAAAATTGTTGAAAATTGTCGATAAACAAATTTGTGCGAACAATTAAACCGGATGTAATTTTTGATTGACTTTGATGAATAAGAGTGACTTTTTAAATGATGGATGTGATATCATATAAAAAGAAAAAAAAAAAGAAAAACGAAAGAAAGAAGAAAAGTGTTAAAATATAAAATATAAAAATACCAAAAAATGTAAAAATATCAATTGACAAAAATTTAAAAAAATATTATTGAGTCTAAATTAATACACAATTTTCAAATAAGACGAACAAGACAATTCCAAAAGAAACAAAATGAAGAAAATTTTGTCGAACGATTCTAAACAATTATTTAATAAAAATCATATAAAATAAAATAAAATAAAAAGTCCTTAACATATATATCATAAAAAATCGTCGTCTTTTCTGTTTTTCTTTTTTTGTCGATTTCATTGTCTCGATTCAATAATGGTGGTGATGGTGCTGTGCTGCTGGTGGTGATGGTGGCTCAGTTTCTATCCTGGGGCATTCGTGTATAAAACGATTTCCGCATATTGTCTCACGTGAACGGCCATTCCTTTGCAAAAGCGCCTTTATAAGCGAGCACCACTCATGGGATCACGATTATATTGTTACCGCGTTGTACGTACTTACAGCAAACACCAAAAGGCTCACGATCCATTATCCATCGAGTTCAGTATAAAATAGAGATGTATTGTCCATATATGTTAAACTTAGTCCTGTGTTTTCTCTTATGCTATACACAATACTATTTACTATCAACTATATATATATATATATATATATATATATATATATATATATATATATACATATATATATTATATATTATATATATATAATTAATATAATAATAATATTTATAATAAATAATAATATAAATAAATTAATAAAATATATATATATTTTATGTATATTTTTATTATATATATTTTATTATATATATAATGAAATAATAATTGTAGACTCATTTTTTCATGATAATATAAAATGTAATAATGAATAAAAATTAGATTAAAATTAATATAGTAATAATTAATATAGTAATAATGACTAATAGTAATTGTGCATAAGTTATTATGCATTGACCATTTCATGGTGTAAAATAAGTGCAGGCAGGCAGTACCTCTTTCTAAATTCGACTAGAAAATTTATGAACTCCGTTAGAGACCGTGACGTCAAACCTCGCCAAGTCTCTCTCTCTCTCTCTCTCCCTCTCTCTCTCTCTCCCTATAATTTTATCCGATCTTCTAAATGTGACCGTAAAAAGAAAGAAAAAACTGTATAAAAAAAGGAAAAAAAAAATAAAACAAAGAAGACATTCACGACAGTAGTAATGTTCATGTTTCATAAAACAGAGGAGGATTACGATAACAGAAAATACACGAGGCTTTTTTTTTTCTTCTATTTCAATTTTTTTTCCTTCTTTCTCTCAGAGTTTTTCTTTTTCTTGCTTTTTTTTTTTAATTTTTCTTTTCTTTTCTTTTCATTTTCTTTCTTTTTCTATCCTCTTTTTTTTTCTTTTTTTCTTTTCTTTTTTTCTAAGTTCTAAAAGATCCACCGAGAGAAAACCTAACTCTCGAAATGTAACTAAACATTTCTAACTATGTAATCAAACTTTTCGATTGTAAAACAATCTACCTAGGAGAGAGAGAGAGAGAGAGAGAGAGAGAGAGAGAGAGAGAAACAGAGAGAACATAATGAAAATATACATAACTATGTATGTACATACGTATATAGGATGATTCACTTAATTTGAACATCCAAATTAATCTTCACTGATATCGAAGGGGAAATTAAGTAAAAAAAAAAAAAAAGAAGAAAACAATAAAAAAAAGAAACGATAAAAATCAAAAATAGAAATATAAGAAAACACAAAAAAAAAGAAGTATTATTCAGACAAATTTGTATGATTTTTGACGAAATGCCGTTTTGAGATTGTAGTCGTCATTTTCTTTTTTTTTTTATTAACATCTGCTCTTTTTTTAATAATGTTATGTAATTATGTACTATAATCGAAATCAAGACGAATTCGAAACGATCTATAAATGATAAATCCCACACGATCTTCGCGTGATATCGAGTGGAGAAGACAAAAAATAAATAGAAAAGAAAAAAACAACAAATAAGTTCGCAAAATTTTTGATTCATTTCTAACGAATTGTAAAGATCCAACATTAATCACAAAATAATAATTTTTACTTTCGACTTGATATTGAAGATATATGCTGATCAAAATGGAAATGATAAAAAAATGCATCTTATGCAAAAGATGCATACAAATGTATCCTTAAACAAATGCAACAAATATTGTTAAAAAGTAATTCCCTTTCAGGAGAAAAAAGAAAAAAGAAAAAAAGACAAAAAGAAAAAAAGAAAAAACGAAGAAAAGAAAGAAAGCAAATAACGACGAAAGAAAACATACGATTTTGTTTTAACAACGAATTAATTGCTTTCACCATAAGAACGTGATTGTCGATTCGAGTTCAATATAACCATACATACATACATATATACATGCATACATACATACATACATACATATATACATGTAGGAAGTTAATTAATGAAAATTTTTGTTTCTTCCTTTTTTTTTTCTTTCTTTCTTTGTTTTTTCTTCTTTCTTTCTTTTTATTTTTTTCTCTTCTCTTTTTCTTTCTCTTTCTCTTCTCTTCTCTTCTCTTTTCTATTTCCTAAGAGAACTAAACACCAACTGAAGCGAGGGAGTACTTACGATCGGTAAAAACGATCGCAATGCTTGTTTAACCAACGCCTTTGGGACCCCATGGACAATACTAATTCGTGTCGATCGTAGTCGAAAAGAGTTAACTCTTCGTTGGTGCTCGCTATCGTTTGTTCTAACCGTTAACGATCGGTCACGGACCGGTTGTTAATGTCCTATCTCTCTCTCCCTCTCTCTCTTACTCTCTCTCTCTCTCTCTCTTTCTCTCTCTCTCTTTCAAAGCACGTGCCCTTTGTTCTCGCGACTTAATGGAAAGGCAATTAACACGGTTCCTTATCTTTCTTAAACGTTTCCTTCCTAGCAAAACACTCGGACTAACTTTCGAGAACAAGTGAAAAAATTTACTAAAAAAAATACATATATGTATGTGTGTGTGTGTATAAACGATAGTAACCCTTTCTCTCTTTAAACAGAGAGTATATACTACGATAACTTGAGTCCCTTTTTTTTTACTCTTCATTGGCATCGTTGGCTCGCGAGTAAGCCAGGAAGCTTTTCCTATAGCCGTTAACAGGAAATTTACGAGACAAGATACAAGGTTAATAGTCCAGTTAAATAAGATAGTAAGAAACGATACTGTTAATAAGTTTTGTTTACTTGGTATCCCTCTCTCTCTCTCTCTCTCTCTCTCTCTCTCTCTCTCTCTCTCTCTTTTTATCTTGAAGATTATCGATCGATTAGTAAGAATCAATTACAAGTAGGAGAATATGAATATGTATATATATATATATTTTTTTTTTTATTAATATTTATTTTTTATATGTACGTATACATATATTTATATATATATATATATTTTTTTTCTTGTAAGAACAACTATCAATTTTAAAAATAAATATTGATGATTATTTTATAATTACTGAAAAAAAAAAATTATCTGTTTTTTTTTTATACTCGCTATCAATATATATATATATATATATATATATATATATATATATATATATATATATGTATACAAATATATTTACTTTAATGAGATTATAAAAAATGATACTATTAATAAATTTAATTCACTCGAGATTATCGATTATTTCTCATTTTACAAGGATCAATTATTGGAATCTGGAAGTAAGAATGAGAATAAGAAATAAACGATTTTTCTTTTGTAGTTCTCTCTCTCTCTCTCTCTCTTTCTCTCTCTATATATCTTTTTTTTTTCATTTTCAAGATAAAGAAACGAGTACGTTGATCTTGTATATATACACGGTGAGTGACCTAGAAACACGTTATCGCGATACGTACTGCTCGTCGACCCACTGACGTCTGACACGCCCAACAATCCTAGCAAGGATGTTATGTGCGTGTATGAAATTTTATATGTATACATATATATATATATATATCAAAGTAGATTCATATTATTTATAAGTGTGTAATCTCTATGTTGAAGATTTCTTTGATTCTTCATTTCTAAATTGTCTTTTAAAATAAATGATGATAACATTATTTTGATTTTCTATTACATATAATTATTATTATTTTTATATTAATAATCGAACGAACGAATGAACCGTAATTATTTTAATTTTTTGTTTCGATTAAGAAAGAAAATTGTTGATTGAAAATGTCTTATATATCCAATGTGCGAATGAAAATTTTTTTCTTTTAGATTACGTTGTGTAAGCACAATCAAAAAAAAAAAAAAAAAAAAAAAAAAAAAAAAAAGAAAAGAAATAAAGAAAAAAAGAAAAACAACATCTGATGCAAATGAGTCATTATTTTTAAATAAATTCAAGTTTCTTGAAGTTAAATAAAATAGTTGATCAATGCAATAATAATAATAATAATAATAATAATAATAATAATAATAATAATAATAATAATAAATATTATAGTAATAGCGGTAGTAAAAATCCATTTGATCGAATAATTAAAAAATTAATTAGCCATTTAATCGAACGACAAAATTTAAATTGTTCGGACATTTTCTCTCTTCGTTTTTTTTTCTTTTTTTCTTTTTTTCCTTTTTCTTCCTTTCTTTCTTTCTTTCTTTCAAGTTTCGTCGAATAACTTTCGAGAAGAAGCACCGAACCAAGTCTTCTAACGAAGACTCGTCTAACGGTACAATCAGCCTGTACATTTGCGTACGTAAAGAAAGAGCAAGAGAAAGAGAGAGGGAAGGAGAAAAAGAGAGAGAGAGAGAGAGAGAGAGAGAGAGACACTCTCCTGTTGAAGCTAACGGAGTTAATTAAAATCGTTAAGGATGTTTTGCAAGTGCCGTCCCTTCAGCCCGTACAAGGATTGATTCAAGAAGAGAACCAGCCACGTTTGGTTAAACGTCTATCGCATTTTATTTTCATTTTCGAAGAAAAGTTCGTTAAAATTTTATGTTCCAAAAAAAGAATACGCATTTACTTTCTAATCCTAAATATCGATTTAGTTTATTCAATTTTTTTCCCCCTTAAAGTTCGTCCGCCGCGCCTCGCCTCCATTCTGCCACCCTTCACGTTCGCTCTAATCCAAAAGAAAGAAGAAAATAAAATGAAAAATGAGTGATACGTGAAGTGACGTAACAATTGGAATTAAAATAAGATAAAAAAAAAAAAAGAAAGAAAATCAAGAAAAAAAAGAAAAATGGCAACGACGAACGTAATATCATAAATAAAAAAATATAAACGATACGTTTGTATGTTAAAATAAAATATTAAATACAATGATAATGAAAATAAAAGTGCTAACGATACGAGGGGAAATAAAGTAATAATACAAAACGAAGACGTTAATGTAAATAAAAATATTGAAAAAATTCATAATAATAATAATAATAATAATAATAATAATAATAATAATAATAATAATAATAATAAAAATTATAAAATCAAAATAAGGAATGTAAACGAGTGAAAAACGATATCTAAATAATTTATGAGTATTCATTTATACGTTTGCAATATATGTAGAAACAACACGCATAGATATACACGCAAAAATAATCGTATAAATATGTATGTGTATATGTGACACAAAGATTTTATCTTAACGGCAGGTTATCGTTTCTCGGTGGATTCCTCTTTGCTATATTTTTCTTTTGTTTATTTTTTCTTTTTCTTTTTTTCTTTTTTTTTCTTTTTCTTTTTTTTTCTTGTATTCCCAAGGCCAAAAAAAAATTAATCAGAAGCTTCTCTTTTAATAAGAGCTTAGCTACCGACTGGGTTCTTCTCAGAAACTTTGTCATCGAAGTAATAATGGCGGGAGTCACACTGAGATCTTTACCATTAATAATTATCGCAAACCGCGTTATCTTTTAATCTTATGAATTCCACACGTCTCCTCTTACATGGCAATATTTCACCTTATGCGTATGTTGTACGCATATAAATACTTTCAAGTGTATGTATATGTATGTATGTGTGTGTGTGTGTGTATGTGTGTGAGTGTGAGAGAAAGAGAGAGAGTGTGTGTGTGTGTGTGTGTGTGTGTGTGTGTGTGTGTGTGTGTGTGTTGAGTATAATAGCTAAAATTGGTTCGATACGATGACGAATAACAAAACAAAAATTATTTTTTTTTTATTAGATAATAAAAGAAGGAACGAAAAACAATAAAGAAAACAAAACTACCTGTCAATCGATATATTAAATAAAAATATTTTATATATATATATATATATATATATATATATATATATATATAAATAATTTTATATTTTATATTTTATACATATAAAACTAATATAATTTTGTTTATATACATATATAAATATATATGTGTGTTTATAATAAAAGATTGCGGAATTCGAGAAAAGAATGAATTATTTCGTAATATCTGCAAATTTTTTTATTAAAACATTTGCAAATATTATGAGACAATGACGAAATAAAAAAAGAAAAAAAAAGAAAAAAAAGTAAAAAAAAATAGAAAGAGAAAATTCATTAAACAATCAGCAATCATTATGTCATAGAATGTCTTCTTTTTTTTGTTTGTTTTGTTTCTTTTCTTTTCATAGCGACTTAATAACCAAGGACGTTTGTTATTAATTATGTTCGTGAGTTAAACGACACGGATACGACACGGAAACGATGCGGAAACAACATACTAGCTCGGAACGAACACGACACGGACACGATACCTACACGACATTGACACGACACGAACACGGGATGAACATGACGCGTCAACGACGCGGGTGACGCGGAAACGATGCGGAAACGACGTAGACACGACACGATAAACGTAAGCCGATGCAAATTGTCTATGATGTTGCGTATCTTATTGAATAATTTTTTTCTGTTTATTTTTTATTTTTTTTTTTATTATTATTGTACTATTATTTCATTGTTTTACTTATTTTCTTTCTTTCTTGGTTGTTTCTTTTCTTTTTCTTTATTTTTTTTTTTTTTTTCTATCGTTCGTCATACAATTCACTTCGGATCAATTTTTACGTATACTCTTTGTATACTCTGCGCCTGACGATTATATTCGTCTAACTTTTTTTCGCTATATGACATAGACATGTGGGGATCCGTAAAATTGGATTATTGCACAGTTAACGGGTCAAAGTATCATCAAAATGCATTGAGAAAAATCGAGAACATATGGAATTTACGAAATTTTTATTTTTCCTTTTTTTTTTTTTGTTTTTTTCGACCGGATCTTTTTACCTCAGGAGGAGATCACTGAATCCTGAATCCGTAGAAAGCATCATTATCCATATATGACCAAATTTTCAATTTCTCTCTCTCTCTCTCTCTCTTTCTTTCAAAAGACTTGTATCATTGCTTCAAAGCTAATATTTCAACAATTTAAACAAGTTAAAATTTCAATTGTATCGCAAAGATCAATTGTATCCAAATTTTATGTCGATCGAACAAATGTAATAAGAATTTTGGAAATAATACAAAAGCACAAAATAAAACCATTGGCGTTATTGATAAATATACTTTGGACAAATTTAAAAAACTAATACCCTTTTTTTTATATATATATATATATTTTTTTTTTTCTGATAATGACGACTTAAATTGTCATTTTCTTGGTAGAAAAAAAAAAAAGAAAAAATCAATCGCACAGAGTTTGTCGCTTTTCAATACTCACATACATACGTATTATATTTTGTTTAATTTTATATATTTAAATAAATATAAAATATATATACATAAATATATATATATATATAAATAAATATTAATATATATATACGTACATACATACACATACACATATACATACACATACACACACATATATATATATATATATATATATATATATATATATTTGCGTTTCTTTTTCCGGATACGAAACTCACTTCTAAAAATTTGATCCATATACTTGGGATGCACTGCGGATGCAATACGTCATCAAGATCTGTTCCAAGATCTTTAGTTTCTATGCAAAAACGACAAGCTTCTAAGTACGTGGATATTATCTCTTCCTCCCTCTCTCTCTCTCTCTCTCTCTCTCTCTTTCTCTCCTCTCTTTCTCATCTTCTTATATATAGATACACACACGTACACATACATATACATGTATAGACTACACAAACAATTCGAGTATCTATTTCGAGTAGGATCGAAAATAGAATTTTCTTCGTCGTATTATCGTGTTGGTGACGTTTTCGATGGATAGTCTGTATTCTCTCTTTCTCTCTCTAGCTCTCTCTCTCTCTCTCTCTCTCTCTCTCTCTCTCTTTTTCTCTGACGTTACGACGTCGGCAGAACGTGCAAACAAATAACTGGATAAATTTGGAAAGCCTCGTGGACCATTTTCTAATCGTTCACTCTTCTATATTCAGATCTTAGATCGGCAATCTTATATACGATACGCGAAAGTAAATATTTTGTTCCACGATCTCGTGGAACTTACATATGCCGTCATTCTCTTCTCTCTCTCTCTCTCTCTCTCTCTCTCTCTCTCTCTCTCTCTCTCTCTCTCCTCTTTCTATCTCTCTGGCTTCCACCTGTTATCATTTCCTTCTTCCTACCTTTCTCGGTATTTCATGTTATGAATGAAGGAAAAAACTCTTGACGATGATCGAAATTCGTTGAAAAGGAAGTAAGCACGTACAGGTTTTTATGCGTTTAAATCTTTCAAACGTATTCGATTGAACGTCAATATTTTTTCGACGAAATTCGAGCGAGATTTTTTGAAACTCCAAATCATTCAATTTTCTGAATGTATTTGTTTTCTTTCTTTTTTTTTTGTTTTCTTTTTCTTTTTTTTTCTCCTTCTTCCTCTTCTTCCTCTTCTTCTTCTTCTTCTTCTTAGCCTTTTTTCTCTTTTTTTTTTTTGATCGAATTTTGAATATGTCTCTCGATATTTTTTCAAACTCGATATTTTATTTCACAAATAAGCGGATAAAATAATAGACGGTTAAATATAATTTGAATTTGCAATGAAATTATATAACATAAATTAACATTCGTTTTCATTGCGAAACTTTTACGATCAATCTATTCGTTCATATATTTAATACCTTTCAATCAATATTTTATTATATAAATAAATAGATAAATGAAAAATTTATCGTTGTTTAACTTATATACGCAATGTTGTTTGATTCAATATCTTATTTATCTTCAAAATTTTTCAATGAATTTTATATATATATATATATATATATATATATATATATAAACAGATAAATAGATTGATAGATCGATTAATCAATCGTTGTTTCATTTGGATTGCAATTAAATCAAATACAATACTGTTAAAATGATGATATCAATTATCTCGCATAACTATTACGAGAAAATGTTCTTAGAAACGATATGAAAATTTTTCTAAATTCAATACAAATCAATTTCAATTTATTAATTCAACAAATACAATTTAACGAATCTTAGTCGGGCATATAATTATGAAAAAATAATTTATCGAGGTATTGAAAAATAATAATTTTTTTTTCTTTTTTCGTTTTAATTCGAAGTCAATTGTTTGCCTTTTCGATCCAATAGAAAAGAAAATTTAGAAAAGAAATAGAAATTTAAAAAAGAAAATAAAAAGGTAAAAAAAAAAAAGCAAAATCGATATAGTAAGATGAAAGAACCAATCGAATTCGTCGGAAGATAATTTAGGCGAGAGGTTCACCTTCACGTCTGTATTTTGCTCGGAAAGTAAGTCGATGCTATCGAGAGAGGGTCTCTACCTTCTCGTGGCTCGATGTGCACCGGCACGATGCACATTTGTAAGTGCAACGGACTATAAATAATCGACGTCTTCTTGGCTACCTGCATACGTGAGCTAAGCACCAGACTCATGTATATATGTACTTATATACTTATATATATATATATATACACACGTGTGCTTGAAGCGTGCTCGATTGCCTGTAAATTTGCAGCTTCTACTATGAAAGACAGATACCGACAGACATAGACCAAAAAAAAGAGAGAGAGAGAGAGAGAGAGAAAGAGAGAAAGAGAGAAAGAGATATATATATGTATGTGAGTGAGTGAGTGAGAGAGAGAGAGAGAGAGAGAGGCGGTAAAAGAAAGAGAAAGAGAGAATGTGAGCATGTGTACGTGTGTATGTGTGTATGTATGTATGTGTGAGAAAGAGAAACAGTAAGAGAAAGAATGAAAGACAATGAGAGAGAGAGAGAGAGAGAGAGAGAGGGAGAGAGAGAGTATAGTAAAAGAAGATAAAAAAATTTATTCACTATATTTCAAAGAGATACTTTCATTGATTTCGTAAGTTCTATATGAAGTTTGTAAAGATTCGAATGTTCCGGAAGATGATAATGACGTCACAGTGATCTCAATACGTACATAGAACAAATTTTCTCTATCTCTCTTCTTTCTCTATGCGTTAGTTGCCATTTTAATCTTCTTCTTCTTCTTCTTCTTCTTCTTCTTCTTCTTCTTCTATTACTTCTAATCTCTTCTCTATTTTTCTTGCATCGAAATAACTCCGTAAAGCGCGTATTATTTCTTGGATATATTTAGAAATCATATGATTAGAATCGAAGATGAATAGAAGAAGCCAGTTAAAAGATGAAAGGAAATATATTTAAATTCTTTAAATTCCATTGTACTAGACTGGCCTAATAATAATTGAATTAAATATATCTTTGAGAATAGAAAGAGAAAAAGACAGAAAGAGATAAAGAGAAAGAAAGAGAGAATGAATTTTCTTTGGGCCAACATGGACGAATTAGATTGGGTCGATTTACTTTCTTTATTTGCGAGACCCGGTAGTCAGAGGGCAAATAAATCGTCAAGGGGTGCCTCGTTATTTTCTAAGGAACCTTTTCTGAACGCCACGGTGTATAGTTTACGAGGCTACTTTAAAGCAATCGCTTTTATCGCGTGTCCATTGGGACTGTTCGAGTATTAGCACGGTAGATCACGTCGCCCTTCTCTCACCAAAGCACCTAACCCCCTAACCTCTCCCCCCACCCCCCCCCCCTATTCACTATCTCCGACATCCCTCCCTTTCTCCCTTTATCCCCGTAATCCCATGATCCTGCCAACGATACTTTCGGCCAACTCGTTGCACCACCGATGCAAATAAAAAGTGAATAAGAAAGGAAAAGAAAAAAAAGAAAAAGAAAGAAAGAAAAATAAAAATGAAAATTGAAGAACCCCCATCTTCTTTATTACGATATTTTATGGTTCTTCGTTTGAGAATTGAATCGAAAAAAATTAAAGACGATTTATTTGATTAGAAAAAGATTGCAGGGATTCAATTATCATTGATTTTTATATGTAGATATTTATTTGGCATGTAGAAATTATTTTATGCTGCTGTTGTTGTTGTTATTATTTTTTCTGCTTTTTGAGGGCGAAAATATGACGTTCGATCAATTTTAGAATTAATTATTTTACTTTTATTATTATTTTATTTTATTTTATATTGTTTTGTTTATCTTATTTTATTGATTTTTTTTATTATTTGTTTATCATTTTTTATTATCTTATCTTAAAATTAATAGTAATTATTACATATACTAGATTAATTATAACGTCTGCAAATAATAACTCCGTTCGGCGTTTCTTTCTTTTCGTTTTGGTGTACGTATTAGTTTATTGGAATTATGATTAACAAAATTAATACTTTTAATTAATATCATATTTATATTAATTAATTATCGAGCTATAATTGTTAATAATTACTCACATTCAAATAAATATTTCAAATTGCATCATATTAATGTTTGTGATTTCAGTTTGCAAAATTTTCTTTTTCTTTCTCTTTTCTTTTTTTTATTATATATATATTTCACGATTGGTTTCGAGTTAGGTAATGATACTGAGAAACATGAATGACACAGTTGATTAGATCTATCTAATGCTATTACAAAATTGTATAAGAGAAGATACGAATGAATTCGTTACTCTATTCCCACGTCCAAGTATATTAATCATTCTCACAGTGGCCTCTTGTATTAACAGAACACATTTTCGTCGCCACGTGTACTACCCACTAACTTCCTTCTCTTTTCTTTAGTTTCTTCCCCTTCATCTTCGTTTCACAAGTTCTAAGATGTTTTAACATTGATCTCGGTTATTTCAACTACCCACGGCAACTTAGTTTTCATGTTTCACATAAACGCTTTGATACCGGCGCGTTCGGTATTACGAGGACGTACTATGATAATGATTATTTTCTTCTTCTTTTTGGTCATAAAAAAAATGCCAAAATTATCTTCCCCGAATTTATTAATGTACCATTTGTATATTTGCAAAGTTTTATGCTCGTTTTTAGTGGGAATCGATTAATACGGGAATGAGGTCGTCTAATTTTAGAAATTTACTTGAAATTGACCGATTCCAATTGGGATTATCTAATTTCGGAATTATACCCGATTTATTTGGATTCGTATTTCTTTTCTTTTTTTTCTTTCTTTCTTGCACAGATATCGATCAATTTGCACGTGAATCGATCGATTTGGATCAGGATCGTTTCATTTTAAAATAAAACTTGACTGATTTGAATAGGTATTGATTAATTTCGTATTTCAATTAATTGATTAGCATTCGAATTTGAAATTATCGAATTTTAAAGTGAACATATAACTCTTTTCTTGATATTAATCTTATTTAATTAATATCTCTTGCGAATCGATTAATTCGCGTCGATAATAATACCTTCCTCATCAAGTTTCTCTCTCCACACAGTCCCATCTTTATCTAATTTTAAACACTTATTGCACATACGTATATGTAAATATACGCAATTCGTCGATCAAATTAAACCTTCCTTCGAATTCTCTTTCAACTAATAACAATCGAACGATTATTCTATTCAATCACTATGCTCGATCGTTCCAGTTAAATATTGCGAAACTTAAGCGTGAATAGTATAAAAAGAGAGAATTAATGGATCAAATGAAGAAAGAAAGAAAAAGAAAGAAAATAGAAGAAGAAGAACAAGAAGAAGAAAAAGAGAAAAAAAAATCAACAAAAGATAAAGGTAAAACAATTAATGAAATTTGAATCGTAACATTGGACAGTAAGGTCCTTCAATCGATATCTTACACTTTCATTATCGTATATTTTATCGAACAAACGCACATGTATCCAGACGTTACTAGAAATAAGCAAGGAAGTAAGAAAGTAAGGAAGTAAGGAAGGAAGTAAGTAAGTAAGTAAGGAAGGAAGGAAGGAGGAAAGAAAAGGATTACGTAACGGTTACTTTGGAATGATCGTCGTCGTTAAAGATGCAAACATCACGCCCACCTAGTGCGACGACTAGACGACGGCCATTGAGAAGAAGATAAAACGAAGATTGATGGCTCGCAAGAACCACTTGGACGAGCGCCGCCGCCCGAGAGTACTGCGCACTGTGTTATGCTCTTTGCTAGTTTCACATTGGAATCGGTATCCTTCTATCCTTCTATCTTTCTCTTTCTATCTCTTTATTTCTCTATTTCCCTATCTATCTATTTATCTCTTTCTCTTTTCTTTATTTTATTTTGTTTTTTTTTTGTTTCTTTTTTTTTCGTTCTTTTCGTTTTGTATTCTTATTCTTACGATGATGTAAGAAGGAAGAGAAGTACTGCGGAAGGACGGATGAATAGAACCTGCCGTGAATAATCATTGCCGACCAACCGAGACACCTACGAATCCGAAGATGACCCACTTCTGTGCTAACATCAACACCATAAATAGTCATCCCCCTCTCTCTCTCTGTCTCTCTCTCTCTCTCTCTCTCTCTCTCTCTTTCTTTTCCTTTTCCTTTTCCTTTTTCTTTTTTTCGTTCTCTCTTTCTCTTTCTTCCTTTCTTTTTGTCTTATTCAATTCAATCTTTCACAAGGGTGCTCTATTCTCATGTACCATCATCGATCATGCGAATTGATTTCGATATTTCTCAATTCTTCTCAACCGAGTGAAAGAAAAAAAGTCACAAGGAGAGAGAGAGGGAGAGAGAGAGAGAGAGAGAGAGAGAAGTAAATTTCATTGAAAGTTCATGATTCTAAGAATGTATTATCAGAAATAAATCATAATTATATTGAAATTAAATGCATAAGATTTTAGATTACAATAGAAAATTTGTTGATCGAAAGGAAAATTGTTGATAGATATTTTCATTGAATCGAAGAAAAAAATTTGATAAAAAAGGCTAGAGAGAGAAAGAGAAAGGGAGAGGGAGAGAGAGAGAGAGAGAGAGAGAGAGAGAGAAGAGAAGATAAGGTTCATCTAGGGGTGGTCCATAACGCTGAGAATTTAGTTTTCTCCATTTTCTCTTTCTCTCTCTTTCTCTCTCTCTCTCTCTCTCTCTCTCTCTCTTTCTTTCTTTCTTTCTCGTGCACACAGTTATTATGCCTGCCTTAACGTTCCTCCACGCATTCGCATTCGTCTGGTCAGCCCACGCAAGACGACCGCCCCTTTAACATCGCCGGTATTCGCCTGATTTATGAATGCCCTCGCTATATTTAACAGCGTGTTCGCCATCGAAGACATGCCTTAGGCAGCATGAGAGAAAGAAAGATAGAGAGAAAGAGAGGAAGAGGGAGAAAGAGAGAAAGAGGATAACGACGCGTTGCTTACGAGTAACGTTAGGGCAGTCAGGTACGCTGAAAAAGAGAGAAAGAGAGAGAGAGAGAGAGAGAGAGAGAGAGAGAGAGAGAGAGAGAGATGGATAGATATAATCGTCGAACGTTTTCGTACGACAGAAAATCTATTCTTATAGTAGCTACTCACCGAGTATCGTATCGTATCATCTTGTGGGTGTTAACTCCAACGTGTCATACTGAAACATATTAATGATTATATATATATATATATATATATATATATATATATATATATAAATTTTGCAATTAATTAAAATTATAAATTAATAGCCCGATAATGTCGAATTAAAATAATTAGATAGATATAAATAAATAGACGTACATATGTTCAATAGATAACAATTATCGATCTACACGACGTGTCGTGAAGTATTTTTTTCCCCTCTAAAAAAATTAAATTTATTACTAGAAAGAAAAGAAAAAGGAAAAAAGAAAGAAAGAAAGAAAGAAAAGAGAAAAGATAAAGATTTATATAAAATCCAATAATAATACTATCGAAAAGGATAAGTATTTCGACGAAAGAATCGAGCACTCGTTAAAATTTAATCTCTTCGTTTAAATAAATTTGATCAACCGGTTAATTTTATACTCCATAATTCAATAAAGTATATTTATGATACGTATACGTATGTCTCTACGTGTTCATGTGCAAAAACACGCATCCCTCTCTCTTTCTCTCTCTCTCTCTCTCTCTCTTTCTCTATCTGTGTGTGTGTGTGTGTGTCAGTCTGTCTGAGGTCAACATAATTACGATCACTTCGTTCGAATACAATCCGATGACGAAAGCGACGAAAAATCCAAGAGTACTTTTTACTCGACTATAAAACTGTCCTGAGAAAAAAAAGTAAGAGAGAGTGAGAGAGAGAGAGAGAGAGAGAGAGAGAGAGAGAGAGAGAGAGAAAGAGAGAGAGTAATAATTATGATAATTAATAATATGTGTGTCGTGATCGTTGTTTTCATCGGCGAGAAACTCGCGTGCACGTGCCCGCCCATATTGCTGCTTACGGTATCGCTATGTGATACCAGCACTGTACGGTGTAACCTGTGTGTGGGTGATATTACGACTAAGGAACTCGATCAACCGAAGGCGTGTACCATTCCGATGAGGCGCGTTCGTGTATTACACAGGTCGAACGATCTGGCACACTTCCCCCAATTTCTCATTGTTCTATACACCCGTTATATCCGATCCCTCCGACTGACTTCGAGAGTTCACATGATCAAATAGTTCCGATATTTTACAACACGAAACTTCTACCTTTCGAAGATTCGAACTTGTTGACCTTGAAAGACAAGAGTACATTTATCAGATGATAATATACATATATACGTGTACATAAACACTTAAGTAACAGGGTGTAGTTACAGGGTGTCTCGTTATAAACATTACGGCTATATATATATATATATATATATATATATATATATATATATATATATATATATTATCATCGATCTTATCGATCGTATGAGAAAATCTTTTAAATGAATGTTCTTATGTTACGAGAAAGAAATTTACTATTATATGTTTCAGTTATTTCATAGAGGGCGTTACTCTCAAGATACGGAAGTCATGAAAGCATAATAATTCTTTTTTTTTTTTATTTATTTCATTTCTTTCTTTACTTTTTTTTTCTTTTTTCGTTTTTTTTTTTTTTTTTTTTTTATAGAAATCGATATTTTCAAATTTATAGAGACTATAGATAAGAATCCAATGAGTACTTACAGTGTATCATTACAACGATATTTCGTCGAGTTGTGACAACTTAAAGTTTCGTGTAATCGTAATAATGCGATCAAATTTTTCTGTAAATATATGACGATTAACGAATTCATTAATCAATTCCTCTTTTCTTGTTTCTCTTTATTTATTTATTTTTGTTCATAGATCTTTGTTGTTGCGTGATCCTTCAACAATCACAATAAAACATCGATGTTACTTTAAACTACAAATAGCCATAACTTGATTAAAATATCAATGAAAAAAGATATAATTTACGTGTTAGTTGAATTCGTATTATATTCTTTAAAATTAGTATTTCAAAGATTTTTTTTTTATAATACCAATAGCATCAGAGATATTTGATCGTTTAAAATGTAAGAGACCCTGTATAATGATACACATCGAGCAACATTTATATCCCAATTCGCATTATATGAAATCGTCGTCATGAGTATAAGAAAAAAACAAAAAACAAAAAATTAGAAAAAAAGAAAATAAGAAAAAGAAAAAAGAAATGATCAGATCATATGTCATTTGTTTGTATACCTAATCAATCATAATGATTAATACTTCATTACATCAGTTACATTCTATCACAATTTTACATTGATCCTCTTCTTCATCCTGACAAAATGAGATAACAATTGGACTTTTAAAGGGATCGCTTCTCGTAAACTATATTTTTGACATAATCAATCATATTGATAATACTTGATTACATTGACGACATTGTTCCATCCTAATTAGACCTTGAAAGGGTTCGGTTCGTACATCATTTTTTATCTAATCGAAGAATGTTAATAATTACATTAGTAACACCGTACCAATGCCTATTTGCATACGTACGAATAAATATAAGGATCGATCGAATGAAGATCGATCGATCAATGAAAAACACGATACTATATAGGGTTGCGATCTACAGTTCTTAAACGCACAGACTATACTTACAGAAAGTTCTTGAATAGAGTGTCTACAGGTGTTTCGTAACCACAATTGACCGTACAAATACTCCCATAAATAAATATATAATGGAGATAAACTCATAGAACGTTTCGATCGACGACATGGATCGGCTCGCTCTTTTATTACGATTACAATAAATTTATCAAACAAATCATTGAACAAATGTAAGTACCTTAGTCATACATTATTTGAATATGTTTAAATGTTACCTATCTACAATACCGTGTGAAAACTTATTGATATATAAAAAAAAAAAAAAGAAAAATAAAGGTGACCTTGATTTTTTTTAATTGAAAAAATAATTCTTTTTTTTTTTCTTTTTCTTTTTCAATTTTTTGTTCACGCAATTTGTTGACTATCATTTTCGTTATAAGTATTTTTTTTTGTTTTTATTTCTTTTTCACGCATCATCGAAAGTCCCAGGAAAAATCATGGCGACCGTTACACGCAACATTTTGTATTTAACCGTTATATTATTATTATTATTATTATTATTATTATAATTATTATAATAATAATTATTATTATTATTGTTATTATTATTATTATTATTATTATTATTATTATTATTATTATTATTATTATTATTATTAAGAAAACCAAAAGAAGTTTCGAAGGAAGTATCATTGAGACTGTTCGAACAGATTAATGCCGAGTCTCAAGTCTTGAGTATTTTCAGCATTGTCCGTGTTTTCTCTTCTTAACCTGGACTGGAACGGTCTGCAAGTCACTCACCGCAAGACAAACACGTCGTGGACAGTCCAGTACCACTAAAACAACGACCAAGACAAGAGAGGAGAATGAGAGTTTTAAACGACGTACATAGTTAGATATGTAGATAGATATAGGTACAAGTATAGGTATATGTATAGGTATAGGTAGGTAGGTAGGTAGATAGGTAGGTAGGTAGGTAGGTAGGTAGGTAGGTAGGTAGGTAGGTAGGTAGGTAGGTAGGCAAAGTTTAGCATTCACAAACAATACATTATTATTAGTCCCCTACAGTGACTGAGTTAACTCTTTCAAAATAATATATATATATATATATATATATATATATATATATATATATCACTACACCTTTACCACCATTTCCAACATCCTTTGAGATTTCTCTCTCCCTCTCTCTCTCTCTCTCTCTCTCTCTCTCTCTCTCTCTCTCTCTCTCTCTCTCTCTCTCTCTCTCTCTCTCTCTTTCTTTCTCTCGTTAATTCCGCAGAAGACAGTGGAGATCTCCGATATAAAGATGTCCTTGACTTGAGTAAAGTGTCATTAACTCTCGGCCAATACTATTCCATACTATAAGAAGACAAGGAAGAACTCTTTATCAGCTTGGTCTGTAGCTCGGATTACAGACTCGTCCAGGTGCCTTCTGTTTCTTTTTTTTCTTTTCCTCTTTCTCTTTTTTATTCTTTTTTCTTTTTTCAGCGAACACTTACAAGTTTCTTAGATCAGATCCAGGTGTTGGCGAAGACGTTTTTAACCATTATTAAAATGGAACACCTTCATTTCACCTACCATAAGGATTTCTACTGTTCTCTTAATCTCTATTAAGAGATACTTTGAAATATATATATATATATATATATATATATATATATATATTTTTATCATTGTTATTATTTTTTTTCTCCATATAAGTGAACGCATACACACATAAGCGTACACATATATATATATATATATATATACACACACATGCCAGACCAGTCGTATGTAACTTACTCTTCAAAGATTTTAATCCAAGAGAGAAAGAGAGAGAGAAAGAAGAAAAAAAAAATATATATATATATATATATATATATATAAAAAGAAGCTGGCTCTATCGAGATCTACATAGTTGCATAACTCGAAGCAAGTATCGATGCTCGTAGTAACGTTGAAGGCAAACGCCTATATATATATATATATATATGATCACGATGCACTGGTACATTCTGTGGAAAGGAGTAGGGGTAGGAAGAAGATAGAAATATGTATAGGTAGGGGTAACGCAAAGTCCCCCAACACGTATCAGCAAAGTCAATGCTGGGACTCGTAGTACTGGGCCCGTCGACCTGTTGGGGAGGGGTCCGAGGCGTGATGAGGCCGGTGCACCCAACCCGATGTCCGATAACGAAGGATCGGCTCTTACTACCGGCAGAAAACGATCCTACTCCTTAACCGGTCCATTCCATCGAGCCCTACCGAACGTTTTCCCTTTACTATTATGTATATATAGTACATACATACATGTATACATACATACGTATATATTATACATATATACGTATCTACTACTACGTAAAGTTCGCACGAGCTTCTCCTGTTCTTGATGATCTTGCTGATTTTTCATGTTTTTTCATGTTTTTGCTGTTTTTGCAGTTTTTGCTGCTGTTGCTCTCTTTTGCATCCTCTTACTGCTGTTGTTACTGAAAAACATCAACCTACGCTATCTTCTACTTAAGTACTAACATATTTTTTCTTGTTTTTTTTTTTTTTTTAATCTTTTTTTATACTTTTGTATTCGTTTTTGTTTTTAGGTTTTTTTTTTCTTTTTTTTTTTTTTTCTTTTTTTTACCTTTCTACAGTTCAATTCCACGGAAATCATAGTCTTAGCGAGAGTACCAATTCTATACTAGAGCTCGTTTCTCAATCGAAAAAGTTTCTTGTATTTTATATGTATATAGTATTATAGATAAGTAACGGGATATATTTTATACTTGGCTTTACCAGTTTTATAATTGTATGTATATATGTTTGTATGTATGTATGTATGTATGTATGTATGTGTCGTTTGTATGAATTATATATCGGATATGTTTGGATCTTCAAGATTTATCACTTCATTCTTTCGATATTTTTTTCATTTTGGTTTCTCTGTTTTTTTTCTCTTTTTTGTTGTTTTTCTTTTTTGCTGATTCATAAGACGAACTGAATAAATCGAGTGATACAATCGATTGATATTATATTACTTTCTTTTTTTTTTTTTTTCTTTCCTTTGCATTTTTATAAGCCTCATAAAAGAACTAAATTTGTTTCTATGATATACGAATATATTAAATATGTGATTATATTTAATATGTGATTTTTTTTTTTTTAATTTTATATTACACATTCAAATTTTTAACTTTTCAACATTTTCGTTATAATAAGAAATCAAATGTTATAAATAAAAAAATGCTTAGGTATTCTGTATATTACTTAAATTATTGTCATAATTGTCAGCCATATACATACGTATATATATATATATATATATATATATATATATATATATATATATATATATATATATATATATATATATATATAAAGGTTTACTAAAAGGAATTATTTATGTTTATTAATATATAATGATAAGTATTAATATAAAAGGATGATACAAATAAATAAATGAATAAACAAATATATAAATAAAAAAAGAAATGTCTCATACCGTATAAATAATATAGAAATTTGTTAAAAAAAAAAAAAAAAAAAAAAAAAAAAAAAAAAAAAACAAAAGAATAAACAAAAATAAAAATAACATATTCAACGAAATATAAATACTTCTCGCTTAGATTACTTTGAAAAATTAATTATATAATAATAATAAAAAAAAATATTAATACAAATAAAAATAACGAAAATAAATAACTAAATACTTAATATAATAAATAAATAAATAAATAAATAAATAAATAAATAAATAATATCTCATTATGTATATATAAATAATAACGAGAACGAAAGTTGTAAAGAAGAAGAAGAAGAAGAAGAAGAAGAAATCGATCGTGCAAGAAGTAAGATCGATATCGAGGGTGATTGCGAGTTCGATGACGCTTGCCAGTTCTTATCTTGGTCCTCTCTTTCTCTCTCTCTCTTTCTCTCACACACACCGTTCGCTTTCCTCCTCGCGGAATGCCCTCCAGGCCGGTTTCTTCGGTTCGTCCTGTCATCTCGATGTGCCGGCAGGATCGAGGTGTCTCTAACGTCTTTTTAATTAGCCGACGACGGCGGCGATCACACACACAGAACCCTCTCTCTATCTCTATTCCTATCTCTCTCTCTTTCCCTCTCTCTCTTTTTCTCTTTTTCTCTTTCTCTCTTTCTTTTTCTTTTTCTCTCTCTCTCTCTCTCTCTCTCTCTCTCTCTCTTTCTATCACTGTCTATCTCACTCACTCGCTTAAACTTCTACCCTTCCTAAGAGATCGGCGCCAATTAAAATAACCGTGAGTTTGCTCGAACGACGGGATAGAATATCTAATATAAGAGACACCCTATATAAGTCGAGATTTCACGCGTTTCTTCATGGACGTATGCATGTATCTATGTATATATAGACATGTATATGTACATAAGTTTGTACCCATATTACAATATAAAGACTAGAATTATAATAAATTAATATGTAATTATTATAAATATAATGAGTATTATCTTCTTTTCTTTTTTTCTTGTAGAGTGATTTTTTTTTTGTATATAGTAATTTTGTACATAAAATATAATATTCTATATAAATTTGATCTTTCTATATAGATTAATGTTCTAAATAAATTCTATTTATATATGTAAAATAATATTCTAAAAGAAAAAATAAAAAAAAATCATGATTTTTTGTTAACGAAATTAATTCATGTTTACGTATGTACATACATATGTACATATTATACATATGTAGTTACATCATAAGGGATGAATCAATCGTCTTTTTATAAAAAGTGTCAATATTCTAAGGGATAAATCGATTTTTTGTCATGTTATGTCATTTTGTGAAAGAAATGTTTAATGAGTGTTAATATCGTATTAGATATTAAAATATATACGATCACTCAATATACATATATATATATGTATATTTAACTTTATCCTAAAGTTCATAATTCATATAAATCATTGGATAGATATTTAATATTAATTACGAAAAATATTGATCGATCGATTAGAAACTTTTTCTCTTAACAATCAAAATAATTTTTATATACGCAATATTATTCAATTCGATTGTAATAATTAATCAATAATCAATATTAATATAATCGTTACGATCAATTAAAAACAAACTTTACATCACGATGAAACAATTAAAAACAATTAAAAACTTTCTTCCGAATAATTGAATAATTATTGAAACGTAAGATATTATAAAAAAAAAAGAAAAAAATAATTCGTCTTAAAAATCATTAACTATATAATTATTAACTATTATACATTATATATACAATATATATATATATATTTGTATATATAAAATATAATTGAAATATTATACGTACCCTATATTTCGCACGAGTATTAATAAATATTTATTGAGTAAAATTTAAGAGACTTTAATAAAACAATTTGCAACTTTCTATTTAACAATTTCCTGCTAAACGAAGAAGATCTCACCTTCGATTATATTATACTTAGAATGCTCGTAAAGAAAGGGCTCCTCTCTCTCTCTCTCTCTCTCTCTCTCTCTCTCTCTCTCTCTCTCTCTCTTTCTCTCTCTCTCTCTCTCTCGTGTGTGTTGCGTGCGTCATCGAGAGAAACTTTTCGTCGAAGTGAGATTACGAAGGATACAAAAGAAAGAGGGAGAAAGAAAAAAAGAAAAAAAAGAGAAAGAGAGAGAGAGAGAGAGAGAGAGGGAGAGAAAGAGATAGGGTGGGAGTAGGCGAGTTCTCGGTACTCTTTCGACCTCCGGCATCCTCAACGCCTACGCTCAAGAGGGAGAGTGCATCCTCGTATATACGAAGAGTCCTCCTTCGCGGGTCAACGCAATTAATTTCTATTAATTAGATCCCGACCGTTTCGCGAAGAGGAAATTTCACTCGAGTGAGATGAGTTATTACCATGACTCGTATCTCTTCTTCTTCTTCTTCTTCTTCCTCTTCTTCGTCCTCTTCGTCTTCTTCTTCATCTTCTTCTTCTTCTCTTCTTCTTCTTCTTCGTCTTACTACGTATCCTTCTACTTTATCCTATTACTCTTCGTAAGTCCACTTGTCTGTGATACTTGAAAAAAAATCTTCGAAACGTTCTCGGCTCAACAGGATTTTAATTAAATCCACACACCAGACGAGTTCCGCTGTACCTTTCCTCCTTTTCGCTCTCACTTTCGATCCGACTGAAGTTGTATTTTCTTATCTCCGTTTTGCTTTCAAAGATATAACAGGATTCTTTTTTCTTTTCTTTTTCTTTTTTGTTCTTTTTTTGTCAATTTTAAATATTTCGAAATATACATATATATATATATATATATATATATATATATATATTAATATTGAATATGATTCTGTATAGATTCTATTCCTATATAAAATAATATTATAAATAAATTCTATTTTTGTATATAAAATAATATTTTTATTTTTTCCTTTTCTTTTCTTCTTTTTTCCAATTTTAAATATTCAGAAATACATACATACGTATATACATACACTCACACACACAAATACACACATATATAGAATAAATATTATTCTATATATTATAGATTCTATTTCTATCTGGAATAATATTCAAAGTAGATTTTATTTCTATATAGAAAATAATATGTAAACGAAATAATATTCTATTATCGTTAGAATATTAGGATAACATTGAATAACATTAATCGATACTTTTTGTATCAATACAATTATCATTGATATTAACTATTATTATCGTGAAAATTATTACGAAGAAATCTTTATTTTTTTCATGGAAAAGGTAAAAAAAAAAGTTAAAGAAAAAAAGAACAAAGAAAAGAAAAAAGAAACAGAATCCCATATTAATTAAAACATCATCGTAAATGTTTTTAAATAATTCTCTCGATTTCATTCAACCATAATATATATATATATATATATATATATATATATATATATATGTACACAATACTTACATAGTATAATTTATAAATCCTTTTCTCAGGTGCAGAAATTATCGAACATTTAAATCCTTTCGCATGTAAAAGTCATATAAAACATCGATCGGTAAGACTTAAGTCTTATGATGTTCGTAAGGGAACACGTGGGCGAACGATTCTTTTCGTTCTTCTCGATTTTAATAATAAACGACTACAACATCTACGACGACAACGACGACGACGACGACGACGACGACGACGACGACGACGACGACAACGACGAGACGTCGGTTATGACAGTTCGAAGGTGGCGCAATAAAACCAGGTGATAAAGATACGGGGGCCCATATGCTGGCGAACCTTTCGACTTAAACCGAGTTTATTTGCGATAAGTATAGATACTGTTATCCTAACAGGGCCGGTTCTTCTTTCCTAGTCCCTTTCATTTAACCCTTTTACCCTTTTAAGAAATTAATCTACGTTATTATTTTTGCTTTTCCCATAACTCAACTTATTTCTTCTTTAACTTAACATAACTTTCAAAAATCTCGATTACACCTAAATACACGCTCATATACGTAATTACATTTTAAGTCATTACATTTTAATTATTTTATAAATTATCAATCGAATTGATATTTATAAGTGTATGTCGTTAATATTTCAATCTCCACTTCAATCAATACAACGATAAAACATATTAATTACAATATTTATAATTATTTTCAAACAATATATATATATATATGTGTGTGTGTGTGTGTGTGTGTATGTGGATACTTACCAGTTATTAGCCACGTAACTAATCAAATGTTTCGAACAAAAGTTATATCATAAAATTTTAATTGATATCATTGAAATTCAATAATTATTAAAGTTAATATCATTAAACGTTATGTCTATTAAATGACTTAAGAATATTTCTTCTTTTTTTTTTTCATAATCGATTTATCCATCTTATATAGAAAAAAAAAAGAAAAAAGAAAAAAAAGAAATAAGAAATAAAAAGAAAAAAATTATATACCTATGATAACTACGTACATATATATACATATATATATATATATATATATATATATATATATATATATGAAAGTTGCGTTAGCTCCGATTTCTCCATGATTTAAAGCTCGAATTTTTGTTTTCTTTTTTCTTTTTTTATCTTTCCTTTTTTTCCAGAGATTTCTAAAGCATAGGGTCATAGTTCCCTCTCTCTCTCTCTCTCTCTCTCTCTCTCTCTCTCTCTCTCTCTCTCTCTCTCTCTCTCTCTCTCTCTCTCTCTCTCTCTCTCTCTCCCTACCTATCTACCTACCTCTTTCTCTGTCCTGCGGCTAAAGTCACCGGCCCTGTTTCTAACTGTCGTAAACTTTATTGCGACGGCTCTGCCGAGTGTGGGACGCGGATGAATTCATTGTAGATATATCTCGTTTTCCAGTCGGCGTCGGTTCAACAACGATGGTTTTGTCTTTGTCGAACTTTCTTTACTATCTCTCTCTCTCTCTCTCTCTCTTTCTCTCTTTTTCTTTCTCTCTCTTTTTTCTTCTCTCTCTCTCTCTCTCTCTCTCTCTCTCTCTCTGTTTCTCTCTCTCTCTCTGTCTCTCTCTGTCTCTCTCTCTTTTTCTCTTTCTCCTTTCTCTCCGCCCTTTCTCTCTCCCTTCTCCTATATTCCACGTCTTTCGCGTTTTAAAGAGAAAGCGGAAATAAAACCTAAAGACGAAATTGTACGTGTTATAGTGAATATTTAAGATACCATAGAGTTGTCCAAAAAGACCGGATCTTATTTATATCTTCAACGTCGAAATACAATAAAATGAATCTCTCTCTCTCTCTCTCTCTCTCTCTCTCTTTCTCACTCTTTCTCTACTCGACCAAGTCTCGGCTCGAACTGATCTGTTTCTAATATGTTCTTAGAATCATCTGTAAATAATCGTTATTGATTAATTTAGGATAAACCTGAATCGTTATAAGTGAGAGTGACGAAGGACGACTCTCAACAAAATGGTAAATATCAAATACTTTAGAGTTTTTGAAGAATTTTTACGCATTTATTATATACGATATATAAAAGTGTATACGTATATGTGTGTGTATTTGTGTTTGTCTTTTGTGAATGTGTTTTATAAAATTATATTTTAATAATAATGCGCGTTCAATGATAGGCACACAAATATTAAGGAATCTGCCGAATCTTTTTTTTATTAATCGATATAGATATACATGAAAATAAATAATTGTGAAAGTAATTACAAGAACTTATTAATTCGTTTGAAATAAAGTATAATATTGTTAATAATATTGAAATAAATATTATATTATAATATAATATTAATTAATATAGAATTATTAAAGAAAAAACAAAGATATACATGTACATATACATTATACTTATTTACATATGTACATAAGTATATATATATACAATTTAGATCACTTTAGATAATTATCAGTTCGAAGTTCTTCAAATTAAATAATAAAAGTTCGATACGACGTTGGACGATAGAAATTGATGAGGAAAATCGATGCAATTACATTGATAAAAGTTAGATATCTCCAAGGTGGTCCAAGTTGTATAAATCTTAGTAGTTGATAACTTAAACGCGCTCGATAGAATCGCAAAATAAAATTGCAACGAGATTAAATTCTATTTACCTTCGTCTTCCGCATTTTTTCTTTTCTTCTTTTTTATTTTTTCTTTTTTTTTTCTCTTTACTTCACTTTCTTTTTTATCTGTATCGGATCAAAGAGAAGGATGACAATTAGCATGAATGATCATTGGAGAAAGTTTTATAAGTATTTACGATGTTATGTACATATGTATGTATGTATATACATACGAATCGGTTTATCGACGAATCAAGATTGATAAAGATCATTTGAGAGATACAGTTTCTCGTTTAAAACTGTGCCTTGTATGACATACATATACATACACACATACACATATATATATACATACACACATAATATATATATATATATATATATATATACAATGTGTGCGTGCCTGTGTGTGTATACGTATGCGTCTCATATATTCCCTTATTGGTTTTATAAGAAAATGTTATGAATAGAAATTGCCATATTTTGAGGTTATAAATTAAATGTCTATTGCAGTTATTTCGCAGAGAGCGCTGTTGTCAATTGTTCGTAGAGTTTATTAAATTTCAATTTTCCGTAATTCGATGAAATATCGTTAAAGAGATACATTGTAGATACTCGTTGAATTTGCATCGATATTTTCTATAATTTTTGTTCTTAGACTTAAACTATTTATATTTATTTAAAAGAAAATTCTTATAACTTCCGTATCTCGACAAGAGCGTCATCTATGAAATAATTGAAAATACATATTAAATTTTTATCTGAAAACGTTACAATTTTTATTTAATTAATTTTCTTATAGAATTAATAAAATTAGTTAAAAATATATGATCTTATTATTTTTATTTTTTATTTAAAAAGAACTTTTTTTATGACTTTCGCATCTTGATAAAAGCGCTCTCTGTGAAATATTTGAAAATATATATTAAATTTTTCTCTTAAAACATCGTAATTTTTATTTGATTAATATCCTTAAAATATTAATAAGATTGATTAGAGATATTTAATCGTATCATTTTAAATGAAACACCCTGTATATATATATATATATATATATATATATATATATATATATATATGTATGTATGTATGTATATCATGTTGAAGTATCATCGCGATCTCGATCGGTAATTCGATGTTCTCTAACAATATAAAAATTGAAGATATATAGATCTTAATAAATTGATCAGCTATAGGTCATCAGATGACGTCTTCAATTTTCTTTCCTAACCTAATCGACCTATTTTATGAAGATCTCTATTAAAATATACATTATTATACATAAACACAATGTTTTTATTATAAAGAATGAATTTTAATGACTACAAGATCGATCTTATTGAATTATTATGATAATGATCGATCGAGGTCATTTTAAATTCATTTCGATATATCTATAATATAAATATAACACGCTCGTTTATTATAATAATTATAATTATTATCTATATTACGAGATATATTAATGTATCTAAAATAAAAAAATAATTATTTATAATCTCTCTTGAAACTAGCAGAATATGCGATGATATTTTTTTTTCGTCATTCTTTTTTTTTTATAAATCTTACAGAAATAAATAATCAATAAAAAAGTCGTTTTCAAAATGTATCTACAAAATATGAAAAAAAGTAAAGAAATAAAGAAAAGATAATTATTTGCGTTGTCATTTACGAAACTAATTTTGTATTGCTTTTTTTTGCTTGTTTATAAAAATTGAGATCGGCATCGCAATGAAGAAAAAAAAATAACAAATAAATAAATAAATAAAAATGTGCAAATGAGCTATCGTAAAATCAATTATTAATTGTTCTTCTTCTCGTAATAAAGAAAAAAAAAAGAAAAAAAAGAAAAAAAAGAAAAAAGAAAGAAAAAAGACGATACTCGCGAGAAAAATATTTGATTAAAGTTAATGAAGATTAGTATCTTCATAAAAAAAAAAAAAAAGAAAAAAAAAAGAAGAAAAAGAAAATAAAAGAAAAAAAAATAAAAGAAATAAAAACAGAACTAAAATTCCACGAGACAAATTAAACAACGACGTCGATTATCTTTTCTTAATAGACTTCTTTAAAACGGATTACTTAAAAATAATTCTCTCCATTTTCGTCTTTTTCTTCTTCTTCTTCTACCTCTTCCTTTTTCTTTTTTCCTTTTGTTTCTTTTTTAAACAACAGAAGCTAAGCAATATATTTTACAGTAGCCAAAACTAATTATTGTTACGATCAATTGCGTGAAAAATGGGACGAGCGAGCGTGAAGTCACGTTTTCCTCTGTCGAAAGAGAAAGAGAAAGAAAAAGAGAGATAGATAAAGAGCGAGAGAGAAAGAGAGAGAGACAGAAGAGAGAGAGAGAGAGAGAGAGAGAAGAGAGAGAGAGAGAGAGACAGAAAGATAAAAGAAAAGAGAGGAAAGGACCAAGTAAGCACGTCTTTGGTGTTGCGGCGAGGTGCACGAGACAAACCCGTCGTAAATCGAAAGATCCATGCCGCATAGCCTTCAAGCCACGTATCTTCTCGTAGGCGTTACAGCCAGACACCACAAGCGTTTACTTTATTTAAACGTGCTTGGAATTTCCTTCTTTATGGTGCCTCCAAAATTGGACGTGTTCGACCGACCCGTCTCGTTCGTTCTATTTTGCATCATGCATAATGGTCATCTCTTCTATTTCTTCGTAAACTCGATCTATTCGCGTTCGTGCTGTTTTGCTTTTTTCTTCTTCTTCTTTTTTCTCTCTTTTTTCTCTCTCTCTCTCTTTCTCTCTCTCATTTTTTTTTTCTTATATAAAAAGTCACGTCACGATTCCGACACGTTTGTAACGTCATAAAGAGAAAAAAGTGAAAGAAGAAGAAAAAATAAATAATAATAATAATAATCTGTAAAGAGAGAGAGAGAGAGAGAGAGAAAATGTAAATAAATCAAGAAACACTCGAACTAAAATCCTTTTAACTTCGTTATTATTTACTTAACTATGTATAATTACAAATTTCTTTTTTTTTTCTTGTTCTTTTTTAGTCTTTCATTATTTTTCTTATTTTTATTTATTTATTTTTTTTTTTTTTGATTGTCATATAGTACGTAGAATTTGTATTACGAAAATATTGATATTTAAATATCAACTAACAATTAATGTTATATAATGATAAAATAATGATAAAAATACACGTGCGCGTACGTGTGTGTGTGTGTGTGTGTTTGTGAGTAGTGTGTGTAACCTTTACAATAAATATATCCTTGTATAATAATAAAATAACGATAAATAAATCTTAAAATCTATTCAATTTCAAGAAAAATCAATGTACTTTTTTCTTTTTTTTTCTTTAAATCTGTACAATTTTCATCCAAAAGAAAAAAACAAAATAAAAGAAAAAGAAAAAACATTATATTATATAAGGAAAAAAAAACAAAATAAAAGAAAATTGTCGAGTCATTTCATTTAATAACAAGTATGATACTTAAATACTTACAATCGATACGTGTCGATTGTAAAGATCGATATATCGAAATGTCAGATATCTCGGATAGATAAGGTGGCATACAGAAAGAGTATTTGCGATCTGAGGGATAGATAGAAAAAAAACAAAAAAAAAACAAAAAAAAAATAAATAAATAAATAAAAAACAAAAAACAAAAAAGGAATGAGAAAAAAAAGAAAAAGATAGAGAAAAAATACAAATCCCGCATGTAATCATTGACATTCAGTATACGCACATATATCGATCAATCGATTTTGCAATGCAACTTTGTCTATGTGTCAAGAGACTTTAGAAACCGAGAAGTCTGAGTCTAAAGTTTGCCAGTAGCGACGAAGGTACAACGTTGCGAATTTAAAAGGCTATTCCTATACCAAAAATATAATCGAGCTATAAATCTAAATGTCTTTACGTAACTTTGCTATTACGTTTGTGACTACATAGGGTGGACTATATAATAATACATGCATACACACATATTTATATACATATATCAATGTATAAATGATAATGATGTGTGAATTAAATGATTATTTACGTATGGAGATATATATATATATATATATATATATATGTACATACTTATACTTCTAGTAAGATATTTTATATAAATTCTTAATATAAAAAATAAAATAGTTTAGTGAAAAAAATCACATAAAATAAATGAAAGATAATCTTCATTTACAAAAAAAAAAAAAAAAAAGAAAAAATAATTATAAGGACAAATCTGTACAAATACAAAAAATTATTTTTTTTTTGAGCTATACGTAACATTAGTTTCGAATAATTTAAGAAAGAAAAATTTATAATATAGAAAAAATTTGAGTCCTTCATAAAAAAAAAAAAGAAAAAGAAAGAAAGAAAGAAATAATTATATGAATAAATAAAAGATAATAATAATTTATAAAAAAAAAATTATAAGTAATAAATAAATGTGTTTAACATAATTAATACAATTTCTCGTGCTATATACATACATACATACATACATACATACATACATACATAAATATATACGTATCATTTAGTTTCGAACATGTTTTTGAGGAAAATTAATATTTATGTAAATATTGTTTTTTTTCTTTTTTTATATTCTTTTTTTATATACATATATATATATATATATATGTATATATACATATACAAGTATATATTCGATTGTGTAGAAAACGGTTAACGGTAACTCTCGTGAATGGCAACTCTCGTCTCGATTCGAATTCAGCGAGAGGCACTTTGCCAAATGCAGCTTCCCTGTTTTCCCTCCTTCTCTTCTTTTCTCCTTTACATATACACACTTTGCTAAGAGAAATCCCTCTCTCTCTCTCTCTCTCCCTCTCTCTCTCTCTCTCTCTCTCTCTTTCTCTCTTTCTCTCTCTTTCTCTCTCTTCCTCTTTCTTTCTCGTTTTTCGCGCTTACGTATAGGAGGTACATACATCGATCCACGTTTCTCACGATACGATAGAATCGCCTCTGCAATTTGTATTGCGTTTCAAATGTCAAACGAGAGTCGCTAGAGAGGACGAGGAGCCTTTTTTTCAATTTTTCTTTTTTTTCCTTTTTCTTATTCATTTTTTTTCTTTCTTTTTTTTTTTTTTAACTTTTAGCTACGTTAAAGTGTGTTTCCATGTATATATATATATATATATATATATATATATATATATATGTATATATGTATATATGTGTCCATGTGTACGTCCGTGTTTGTAAGTTAACGCTTTCGATCGATAGTTTACTTCGCCAACAACAACGTAGTGGCGAACTCACGCGGTTTTGAATTTCTAAATGAGATCTCGATAAAGCTGTCGGAGTCGATTTGAGATCGAGTCTTGATAAGAATTACACTATATCGAATTTACGATGACAAGATCGGGACATATTCTTGGATCATTTGTAAATGTCGGAAAATATCCCGTGGGAATTGCAAATCCTTGTGAAATATTATCGATCGTTAAAAAAGTAAAGAAAACCTATGTGTTTTTTTCTTTTTTTCTTTTTTTCTTTTTTAATTAATAATTTTAAAATTAGATTACGTAACTTTTGCAACTACACATTATATATATTTATTTATTTGTATTATTTTTTAATTTTGCATATCATATTTTTACGATACGAAATTAAATATTTTTTTTTGATCGATGTTTTCTCGTGTTTTTTCTATTTTCTTTTTTTTTTTTTTTTTCTTTTTAATATAAATTTATAATCAGTATGATACGAATAATATGATACAAGTTTTTTTATTATTTAATTCTTTTATAAATATGAAACAAAATTGAATTATGGAGGTTTAAAAGAAAAAAAAGAGAAAAAAAAAATGAAAATGAAATAAATGCCTGTATTTTTTCTCTCTCTCTCTCTCTCTCTTTTTTACGACATAAAATTAATAGCTATTTTGTGATCGATGTTTTCTCGTGTTTTTTTTCTATTTTATCTATTTTCTTTTTTTTTTCCTTTTAATATAAGTTTACGATCAGTATAATACGAGTAATATCACATAGGTTTTCTATTATTTAATTCTCTTATAAATATGAAATAAAATTGGATTATGGAGGTTTAAAAGAAAAAAAAAAAAAAAGAAAAAAAAGAAAATGATATAAATTTCTGTTTCTTTTCTTTTCTCTCTTTCTCTCTCTCTCTCTCTCTCTTTCTCTTTTTGTTCGTTTTTGAAATATCGTCGACTAAGCGACTCGCATAAGTTTATTATTAAGCTCGTCGTGATCGTAAATTCCGAAAGTAATAATGCGCCATTGTACTTTGTGGGAGGTCGCCAGATCGAATGCAGTCGCCGTGGATAATCGTAGCTGCGTTTCCTTGCTGAACGGAATAATGCCTCGTCGTTAGAGAGGAGTCATTGGATCGTCATTGCGCAAAGGAATGAGAGAAGAAAAAATGAGTATAAGGAAAAAAGAAAAAAAAATAAAGAAAGAAAAAAACAGGAAAAAGAAAAGTAGAACGAAATGAGAATCGAAAGGAAGAGAGAGAAAAAATATATTAGAACAAATTGGAAGGAGGAAGAATAAGGGAACGAGAAAATGAACGAAAGGAAATTAAACAAAAAATTGAGAAATTAAACCAAAAAAAAAAAAAAAAAGAAAAAAAGGAAACAAGAAAATTGGACCAAAAAAAAAAAAGAAAAAGAAGAAAAAGAAAAAAGATGAACGAGAAAGAAGAAATTATTGAGAGAATTTAAAAAAGAAAAACCAAAAGAAGAAAGAAAGAAAGAAGAAAAGAAAAACAAGACGAAAAGAGAGAAAAAAGAAATAAAAGAGAAAAGAAAAATGGGAGAAATATAAGGATGAGAGAGAATGAAAATCACGAGGAAAACGAGGAATGATGAAAAATGAAACAGTATGAAAAATGAAATAGAACGATATTTCTATCCCTACTCTATGGCGTTCCACCCCAATCTCCTTTCCTTCACTTCACTTCTTTCTTCTCTTTCCGCTCCCTCACAAGCATCTCCTTTCTCAAAAGGATTGAAACACCGTAAGGGTACAGAAAGTCGCGAACCATAATTCACACTTTCTCGACGTTCCTGAACGCGTGAGCGGTGAATTAGCAAACGGCTCGATAAATTAACACCGTCAACGACGTCGTGGCACTGTCGTCAGAACGTCGACAAAACCATGAACGACGAAATTTTTCTTTCCTTCGTATTATATCACTATATTTACATATACATTTATATATACATACATATCATAGAGATTAAATTTATTAATAATAATAATAAATATTTAATAATAATTAATAATACAGATAAATTTATTAATATTACTACCAATAAAATATCATTCAATATATTCATTTCTCTCTTCTTTTATGTAAATATCGATTTAAGTATTAAATATTGTGAAGTAGTATTAGAAAAAAAAAAGAAAAAAAAAGGAAAAAAAATTCTTTCTTCATCTAAAAACTAATCCATTTTTCATTAATTTTATTTCAATTTACTTCATTTCAATGATTAATTTTCTTTTGTTTCTTTTTTTTGTTTGTTTTTTTATTCTTAACAAAATTGTCTCTTTCTATTTGTAATTTCAATAATTTTAATAATTGTAAAATATACATTTAAATATATCGAAATATATTAAACTTTTTCATTTAAATTTTTCTAACTAGCATATCTACAAACGCACTATATATATACTATATATATATATATATAGATTCATACGATCAACGAGAAATTATTTACGAACTTAAATCCGTTCACAGGTATAAAAAAAGAAAAACAAAAAAAAAGAAAAAATATAATTACTATGAATAGAAATGACGATCGTAATTAATAATGTATACATAAGGAAAAAGCTACGAGAATATACATATGTACCTATCTACCTACATAATATACATAACATACATAACATACATATATACGTATATAAATGCATGCATACATACGTACGTACGTACAAACGGAATGAAATAAAATGTCGAAATAAATCGGACTATGGTAAACCTTGGAAAAAGAGAGAAAAAAAAAATCGCGAAACGATCGAGACAAACATTTCTAACATTCTTTCGTCGTGTGATAACGCCTCGAAATGCAAAGTCCAGGCACTCGTTGGTATTCCATGGTCTTTGCTTAACTCACCCACCCCCTCTATCTCTCTCTCTCTCACTCTCTCCCCCTCTCTCCCTCTCTCTCTCTCTCTCTCTCTCTCTCTCTCTCTTTCTATATCTCTAACTCTTTCTTCCTCTTTACGCTATCCTTCTCTTTTTATTTTTATTTCGATTTTTGTTCTTTTTTTACTTTTCATTTTCTTTTTCTTTTTTTTTTTCTTTTTTTTTTTTTTCACTCGATGAATCTTCTTTCGGATGGAACAAGCTACGCATTTTCTTGCCGAATCCGGTTTACATGGCGACCAAGGGAATGCAAGATAGGAATGCGAAGCGGTTAATCTGACCGCACTACTTTGAAACGAATTCACTTGGGTGTTTCACCTCAGAAGAAGAGAAAAAAAGAAGAAAAATAAGAAGAAGAAAAGGAAGAAGAAGAAGAAGAAGAAATATCAGGCTCGTCTTTCACCGAAAATATCGGTGTCGTTATATCACGAAGAAGGTCAAAATTCGTCGAGTGGGGGAAAAAAAGAAAATAAAAGTTTCGTAATTCGATCGAGCCCAAGAACTCGATTATACGACAGTGATGATGGTTCGATCGATTAATTCGATTTTATTATCGATCACGTTCCGATATTTCCTCGATACGATATAGATTTAATAAGATATAATTCTTGAACTACGACTATAGTGCTTTAACACTTTTTACATCTCTCCTATAAAAATAAGAAGGAAATAAAAAAGAAAAAAAAGAAAAATATGGAGAAAAAAGAAATCGATATTAGAATGAATTAGAATCGTCTGTCTGTTGGTACGTTCGATTTTTCATTGATAAGATGAACATCAATGAAATGTATATATTATAAGTACTGTATTAATTATATTACTCGATACAATGTTATCCGATGACTTGCCTTGACACTCCTTCTCCCGTTCGTCATTAAAAAACAAGAAGGTAATAAAAAAGAAATTCGTGAAAGTAAATTCAATCAGATTGAGGCTCACTATCGATCCATCCGATGCAATCATTAATGTGATAATATGAATGAAATGTATACGTTTGAAGTTTATAAACCACGTTCAATGATACGCGAAAATAGTTTTTCATTTTTGTCTCGAAAGGGATCGAAGAAAAAAAAAAATATACGTGTCGCAAAGGAAAAAAAAAAAATGAAAAAAAAAATACGTAATCAGTAAAAAAAAAGTGATAATCGATTATTTATAATAATTTCCATTACTTTTCGATATTAGCGATGAAAATAATATCTATAGTTTCAAATGAACGATTGATTAGAAAAAAAACAAAACAAAAAAAAAACAAAAATAAAAAAAGGAAAAAAGAAAGAAAGAGAGAAAATATGAAAATGATCATACCGATTTCATTGATAAAAATAATAACGACATCATTAATAAATCTGATCTAATTCTGTCTTCGTCCTTCTTCTTTGATAATAAAATTAATTCATCTTCTCTAAAATAATTTCTATTAATTCATTTCGAATGAATGGTTGATTAAAGAAAAAAAAAAAAAAAAAAAAAAAAAAGAACCATAAAGAAAACGATCCGTCCCGATTTCATTAATAAAAATAATAACGAAATCATTAATAAATCTGACCTAACTAACTATGTCTTCGTTCTTCTTCTCTCTAAGGATAACATCGTAATTAACGTGAAAACGTAATCGATTACCTTTGTCTTCGTCGTCGTCGTCGTTGTCGTTGTTGTTGTAGTCATCGTCGTAGTCGTAGTCGTCGTAGTTCTACTCGTCGTTACGCACGAACGAATAGTTGAGAACAACTACGAAAGAAAAGAGAGAGAGAGAAAGAGAAAGAGAAAGAGAAAGAGAGAGAAAGAGAGAGAGAGAAAGAGAGAGAGAGAGAGAGCTTTTCATGGAAGCTCGTCTAGAAGAGGCAATGACTTCTTTGTGAGCCAAACGAGGTGCGTCGAGTAGAAGCGGCAGCTAGAAGCGTGCATGAACGAGCACACACACATACACATAGCAGACGTACACATAACACGTACGAACTAACGTACGCACGTATGTATGGACGCACGTGGATGAAAAGGGACATTGATTAATGTTACGTCGTCGTTACGTGCTGCTCCGCTATAATGCGTGCCTCCACTTTGCCGTCATTAGTCTTACCTCTCGTCTTTATTATGTAGTTATAATGCCAGCGGTCTAATCCAACCCACTAAAGTAATATATGCATATATTATTTATTGTATACCGATATGCAATGTTCCATTTTATAGGTATCGATGTATTATATATATATATTTTTTTTTTTTTATATCGTTTATATAATGATATTGTATACTATATTGCGTATTATGTATATATAAATATATAAATATGTATATATATATATATATATATATATATATTATTTTACTTTTTATTTATATCATTACTTTTTTATATATAATATTTTATATTGTATGTATGATGCAATACAAATATCTATTGTATATATATATATATATATATATATATATATATATATATATATATATATATATATATATACAATATATACTGTGTGTGTATATATATGATATACATATACGGTACAATATTACGCATGTGTAATCTATATATTTGTTTAAAAAAATAATCGAGTAATTAAAAAGAAAAAAGCAAATAAAATATTAAGAGTTTATAATATCAAAAAAATACACACACATACATACATACATACATTTACACACATACATAATAGCGCGATCTATATTTCGTGTATGATACCAACAAAAATTTTTTCAATATAATTTAACAAATACATTCATAATATTTCGTAAATTATAATCTTAATATTTTTGATTATAATATCGAGAATCGATTATTATATTTATATAAGGTGATCCATATAAATTCTTATAAATCAATACTTCAAGCGAAACGATTGAAAGAGTAACAAATTAATTCGAAACAAAGTTCATTAAAAGTATTGATCCAATCTAATCTTTCATACACCGTTTCTTTTCCTCAATGGCCCAATTTCCTTTTGTTGAATAATTGAAGAAATTAAAATGTCCGATAACCCGTATAAGTGTATGAGTCATATAACACTGTCCATATCATATTTATGTGCATGACGATTTCGAAAGGTTTCAATGCTCAAAGAAAGATATAACACAGCGACTAACACACTTTGTTTAGTATCTACGTTACGTTTATATATAAGCATTTGAAGAATCGACCGATGGCGCCGGTCGTACGTTTCACGGGTCAAGTGTTTTCCTTACGATTCGATCGACCTGCTTCGAATCAGAACGAGATAACGAGAATGTAGTCGTGATCGAATTCCAAGCCCCGGAGCCGGACGTAACGCGAGACGCCCTTAAATCCAATACACAGGGATGTAGTGCGGATAATGTAAATGTGCGTGCGCGTATGCGTATACAAATCTATAGTACTAACTAATCATTCCTTAGAAATTATGATCCTAAATGTAGGTAGATATTTTATATGAACACATTGTAGAATACAAACGTATCATTAGATTAATTTGCATTATTCGATCGAATAATAATCGGATTCGATTTGTGTGCGAATGAAAAGTTTTTCTTTTCTTTTCTTTTCTTTTCTTTTTTTTTTGTTTTGTTCTTTTTTGACGAATAGAAAAATAATACGAAGGATAATACGATCGAGCTCGAGATTATTGAATTAGAAAGGAATTAATAATCCTCGATGATTAAACATTTTCTTTTTCATATCACCTCGACCATTACCCTTCTCCCGATCCTCCCTCCACTCGTCCTTCCACTCATCCTTCGATTTCGTTGTCTTACTGTTATAAGCATGAGATACAAGAATATCGATAAATTTTTTTTTGAATGAAAATTTGCAATTAAAAAACGAGTAATTGTTCGTGATTGAAGAATATTTCTTCCTCTTATTTCTGTCCGATGTTATATGAAAAAAAGGGAATGATCTAACGTAAGATAATTGTTAGATCAATTTGAAATACGTAATTATGAACGATTCATGAGCGGATTAAAATCGACCAATGAAAAATTTGTATCTCCATTTGTCGAGGTATATCTATAGATGATTATAAAATGCAATCGGACGATAAAATTTTCATTTAATGTAAAAATGAAAATTTCTTGATTAGAAATGAATAATCATTTATGATTAGAAATCTTTGTTTTTCTATTTTTGTTCGATATGATAAGAAAATTCTAGAATAATCTAAGGTACGATAATTATATTAGATTAGAATAAAATATATAATTAGAACGATTAGTAATATGATTAGAATCAATTCATTAGAAATTTGTCTTTCTATTTATCGTCATATATGTTTGTACTATCTACGAATGATTATAAAATACTATCCAACGATAAAATTTTCATCGAATGTAAGAATGAAAATTTTAATGATTATAAATGAATAATTGTTAATGATTAGAAATATTTTTTCTTTTGTTTTTATCCGATATGATAGGAAAAATAAAATAATTTAAGATACATTAATTATCAGATTAGAATAAAATATATAATTGGAACAATTTGTAATATGATTAGAATCAATCGATTAGAAATTCATCCATACCATTTGTCGTAATACATATACCTGTTTATCTACGAATGATTATAAAATGCAATCAAATGATAAAGTTTTCGTCGTAAGATTAAATATTTTTGATTAGAAACGAGTAATTATTAACGATTAGAAATAATTCCTTTTCTATTTTTGTCTGATACAGATACGAAAAAATAAAATAATCAAAAGTACAATGATTATTATTGAATTAGAACAAACTATATAACAAGAACGATTCATAAATTAAATTAGAATATTCTGTTTCTATTTGTTATAATATATTTACATAATAACTACTAATGATTTTATTATAAAATACAATTTAACGATAAAAGTTACTTGTTCGAATGTACGTAAGAGTAAAATTCTCTTGATAATCCATTTTTCGTTTTATCAGAAATTTTCTTATCGGTCCGATCATGCCGTAATACCACACCAACCAAGAAAATAAAAATAGGATCGAGTTTCTTCAGTGACGGCCCTTTTTCTCGTCGAAAGGGTTTCGTCGCTTCTCGACCCTTGTAATTCTGCCATGCTATGATCCTCCGAGTGGTACGAAGATAGAAAGAGAAGGAGAGATAATCATGAACATCAGAGAAGAATCTTCATCTGCAGAGATTAAGGAACGATCTCTCTCTTTCTCTCTCTCTCTCTCTCTCTCTCTCCTTTATCTATCTCTTTTTATCTATCTATCTTTCTATCTCTCTCTTTCTTTCTCGTTTTCTTTCTGATCTTTTCCCCTTTGTTTTGCACGACCGACTCGCTTAAATATTATTTTCGATGATCAGAAGGCGCTTCGCATTAAAGAAAAATTTCTAAACGATTCGGATAATCATTTTCAACTTCGTCCTTAATAACTGTCATTTGCTTCTTTTTCTTTTCCATTTTTCTTTCTTTTTGTTTTTATTTATTTGTTTATTTTTTTTTTTCTTTTTATTATTAATATCTCTCTCTTTCAGTCTCTAACGAGGGACACGACAATTTTGATCTCAACGGATCTGATAGAATTAATAACAAAAAAAAAAAAAGAAAAGAATCTACGAAATATTTTTCCTCTCTTTTATTTTCGGTCAAAATTGTTCTGTCGAATTTTGATCCAAACAAAATCTAATAAATGTGATACAGAAGATTTATAATAAAAAACAAAAAAAAATGGAAGATAAAGAAAAAGATTTAAAAATGTAGAATTTATTTTTAAAAACTATTTTCTATTACTTCCAACTCGAAAACATAATATTTCTGTCTAATTTCAATCTAAACATATCTAATACATCACACGCTAAATATTTGAATGAAAATAGAAACCTACATACGTCATTTTCTTACCACTAAAACAAACATTTTCACTCAACTTTCGATCCGACCGAACTAATACGTCACTTCAAAAAAATTTTGAAACAAACTGGAAACTTTGCGAAACAAATTTCTGAAACAAAAAAAAAAAAGAAAAAAAAAATATTCTACTTCCAAACACAAACATTTTCATTTTATTTTCGATCCGACCGATGTAAGGTCACTCAAAAAATGTTTCGAAAAAAATGGAAACTTGCGAAATAAATTTCCGAAAGAAAAATATTTTCTCACTTCCAACACAAACATTTTCCCTCATTTTTCGATCCAACCGAACTAATACGTCACTCGACAAATTTTGAAACACTGGAAACTTACGAAACAAGTTTCCCAAAAAACAAAAAAGAAAAAGCTTTCTTACTTCCAACACGAACATTTTCACTCAATTTTCGATCCGACTGAAATAATACATCATTCAAAAAAAAAAAGAAAGAAAAAAACGTTCTGGAACGAAAATAGTACACTGGCGACAAAAATTCTAAAAGGAAAACAAAAAAAAAACAAACAAAGAACATTTCCATCGCTTCTATCAATTAAAATATATACATTCAGCACATCGTTCCAAATTCTAAATGGATCTCCATTTTTTTCCAAATTCCAAACTTCAATTTCAAATTTTAAACTCCGACGAGATGGGAAGAAAGTTGCAATAAAATGAATCGAAATAAAAGAAGAAAGGAAAGAAACGAAGAAAATAAAAACTAAAAAAAAAAAAGAAAAGAAAAGAAAAAAGAAAAAAAAAACAAAGGGAAAATTAAATAACCAAATACGCGCGTATTTAAATAATACATAACTTAGATCGTGTTGATTCCATAAGAAGGAGAGGAATCGAGTGGATCGAATGAATCGATCGTTCGCTCTTTCGATCGATCCGTTCGATCGATCGATCCATTCGACCAAGCGTACTATCGAATAATGCTAGCACGTAAGGCGCAATGATCCGCGAAAAAGGAAGGAGAGAAAATAGCATGATAAATGCACACGATGCAATTCAATCTTTATCTCGATCACGTTCGTTCCTTGCGATGTAATGTCGCGATAAGTCAGCACGTATGTCCTAATTAGTGTGCCAAGAGAGGTACACACATATATATGTCCGTACATATACCTACATACATGCATACATATATACATACATACATACATACATATATATACATATATACACATATACATACATATACATATATACATACTTATACATAGATATTCAAAACCTTACGTAGAAAATACAAGCTCGATCGTTCTCTTCTCGTACAAGACACCGCACACATTAGCTTGGCGTTCCTTGTAACGCGTAATTTGTAATAGCTTGTAAGAAAGAGAGAGAAAGAGAGAGATGGAAGGTTACTTACACGTTACGCTGTAACGCGTCTACGAGAACGTAATGTAACACGTGAAAGAAAGAAACTAAGAGAGAGGAAGAGAAAGAGTGTGTATATGTACAAATGCAACTTTACACGAGTGTGTACGATTGGTCGATTAATGTAAACGATCGATATGGGTACCCGTATTGAACACCGTTTCGTCGTGTGTGGTCCTCCGCTCGATCATTTTCTATCGTAAACATCTCGTTATATTGGCTCACCTTCTCTTCTTGTTTAGTTGTATATATGTATGTAAGTATGAATGTATATAAATATATATATATATATATATATATATGTGTGTGTATGTATGTATGTATGTATGTATTTACCGTATACATCTAAGAAGACACGTCTCGTTAATCAATAATTCAATTAATTATTAACGATTAACGATCGAAATGTGTTTCAATTGTGTTATTATTAATTTGAAACGATGTATTCTCAAGTATTAAATTGGAATTAAATAATGTATTGATGCATGTTAATATTATGCTGATACGATGAAATTTCTTTTCTTTATCTTCTTGTTTTTTTTTCTCTTCTTCTTTTTTCCCTTTAACATTTAATCATTGTGAAATTTTTATTTTCGACGAAATCATCGCGACGACATTTTATCATTTAATTGATCGAATATATATATATATATATATATATATATATATATATATATATATATATAAATATTTTCACAGATAGAATATTTTCTAAATACAAATAAGAATGTAATATGTTTTATAAAAATCAATTGTATTCGATAATTTGATAAATTAAGATTACATTTATATTTTGATTTATAACTCGTTAATAAATCAATATACAAAAATTTATTTCGTGTATTTCGAAAATGAATTTCTTTTTTTTTTCTTTTTTTTTTCATTTAATCGTAATATGCAATTAATTAAACATATTAAATATATTCGTTCATTGTCATCCAATACTGATATTTAATAATTATAAGTGTGAAAAATGATATCCAATATCGGAGAAAGCATGATGACGATTGATAAGGATTATTATCAAGGCCGTATAGTTTAGAATCCATTTCTAATCAGAAATCTTTGAATTTATCGAAATGTTTTATTAATTATTATCATGAGATTTTTCTACGTAAGTATATATTATTAATTTTGTCTATGTTCATTTCTATTTATAAACGTCCACTTTTAGTACCAATTTTTCTCGATTAATATCAATTAATTTATTTAAATGTTTATAAAAAAAAAGAAAAAGAAAAGAAAAGAAAAGAAAGAAAAGAAAGAAAAGAATGAAAGAAAGAAATGAAACATTTAATCGAAATTTATCGAATTTATATTATATCGTTGCATTTATATTTATATCGTTAGATTCGATCTAATTTGAACGTGTCCCATCGTTCTAAATTTATCTCAATTAATTTATTTAAAACGTTTATACGTGTACGAAAAAAAAAAGAAAATAAATAAATAAAACATTGGAATCTTTTCGACGTAGACGATCATGATAAGAAAAAAAGAAAAAAAAAGAAAAAAAGAAAATAGATATTCCTCTGACATTTCAAATTTTATTCCTAATAATTAACTAATTAAGAAATTAGAGAAAGAAAGAACGTCGAGAGATAACGGAAAATAACATTCATTCGTATTCGCAATCGATGCGATTTAACGATCTCTTGGAAAGAACATCTGATTGTGAACCGGATACGATGAATGTTCGGTTTCAAAACTGATCGAGAGGTATTAAGGTCGATACCAACGTGTCCTCCGAAATCACGGAAGATTCAATGAGGGGAGGAGGCAGTAAACCCGGATGCAAGAACGTGAAACCTCATGCATTTAAGATGCATCACATAGGATTCTTGCGTAATCCATATATACAAGTTTACTCGTACATTGTACGTGCATATATATACGTACATTTAGGTGCATACGTATGTACCTAAAATGTATAGAATTATTCGGCATTGACGTCATTCGCAATTTTTTGACGTCATTCGTTTTTTTTTTGTAATATAATTTACATAATAGATAAACCAAATTAATTTAGAACTTAGAGATATCTTGATTATAATTAATATTAATAGTTATCTCTAATTAATTATAATCATTAACATGATATTTTATGATAAATGTGATAAATATATTAATTAAATTTTTAATTAAGTTATATAATGTCTCGAGAATAAAATATAAAATAATAAATAAAATAAATATATAAAATAATAAATAAAATAAAATATATACAAGTATAAAATTAAATAACGTAAATAAAAATAAAATTAGAAGTACTAAAGTGATTAATATATAATACTAATATAATTATAGTTGTATATAATATATCATTAATTAATATTAATATTCATCTATAATGATATAATAATATATATGACATTAATATTACATCCTATAATAATATTAATTAAATTCTCTTGTTTACTGATTAACTACTATTATTATTACTATTACTACTATTATTAAAATGATTACAATCGATTTCATAATAATAATTATAATTTGTTAAGAACGACGTTAATATATGTATACATATAATATTTTATATCATAATTTTTTCTTTTTTGTTCTGTTCCTTTCTTTCTTTTTTCGAAAAATTTCAAAAATAATGAAAAAGGTAAACGTTGAGAATATAATTTTATTTATCACTTTTAAAGATTCTTTTGACACTTATCACGCAGAAAACTCGAAGAAGCAAATCGTTTAAATGTTTCACGAGATGATATTCTAAACACTTGAGGTTGTTCCTTTGGAATGCCTCAAATTCAAGGCAAAAATAGATCGGCGACGACTATTTTCACGGTCGTCGTTATATACCATTCGAATTTAGCTTTTTCATCCTTTTTCGTTTCTATATTCAATATACTAACGCGTGTATTTAAGTAAAATATGTATGAATATGTACGTATACATATACGTCATATGAATCAGTAAAATCTAATTATAAAAATCATAATTGATATATATAAATTCAAAAATTTATTTTTTCTAGATTATTAACTTTGATCATTTTCACAATTACTAAAATACAGATACATACGTACGACTAATGTAATAATAAACTTATACATCAAGAGATTTCTCTCAGAATGTCATATTAATTGTGAGAATAAAAAAAAAATAAAAAAAAAAAAAAAATAAAAAAAAATAAAAAAAAAAAACAAACAAAAAGAAAAGAAAGAAATAAATGATTTAAAGAAATATATCTATATAAGATGATCTAATCGGTTTGACATTATTACTTACAAAGTTGAGCTAGCTCGTTATGAAAATAAATTGCTTGTATAAGAGTAAAAAAAAGAAAAAGAAAGAGACAAAAAAAGAAAAGAAAAAAATTAGTTCAATAAATCAGTCACAACTGTGCTTATGTTGTAAAGCGACGAAAAATTTTCTTAATTCGAAAAAATAAAACGAAAAAAAAAAAAAAAAAAAGAAAAACAGGAACGCAAACGTTTCGCATTGCCGATAGAAAACATGAAAGTTATATCGATAAGACCTTACTGTAATTAGTATAGCTGCTGGAGTTTCAGTATTTTAAGGTTATACAATTAACCCGATAAAAGAAAAATTTCATGATAAGCATCTCCGTGCCGTGTACATAAGTGTAGAAAGACCTGTCGAGTCTTTTACGTTCGGTTGTCAGTGGTTTCACAGATACATAATACACACGAATGTAGTATATAAATACATATATATATATGGGTGTATACGTATGTATTTGTGTACGTAGTATTCGTAGGAGAAAAGGAAACGTAGAAAGAAACGAGAAATCACGTCACGACCTTACACATTTAAGTCGTATTTTTATTATAAAAGTTTTATCAACAACAATTTATATGTATAGATTAATGTATATGAGCGTGTAGTATATGTGTATGATATTAAATGATCTTAAATTAAACTTCATTAGTCTTGATGAAGCTTATTACAATTCAATGATAAATCATAGAAAACTATGTTATTTCTATGCTTTTCTTTTTTATGATTGAACGAATGTATTTGAACGTGCTTGAACTGATACTTGTGTTTATGACAAAAGCTAATCTCTCTCTCTCTCTCACTCTCATTTTTTTTCACTCATTTTTCATCATTCTGAATTTTTTTGCTCTCTTTCTCTTTTCTTATTAATTTCTATCAATATGTCTCTCTCTTTATATTTTTTTCTTTCTTTTTTTTTTTTTATTTCGATTTCTTCGTCTCTATCTTTCTCTCTCTCTCTCTCTCTCTCTCTCTTCTTTCTCTCCTTTCACTTTTTTTTTCTTTTCACTTTAATTTCTTTCAATCTTTCCTCATTCTTTCACATCTAAATTTTTTTGATATTTATTCTCATCTTAATCTTTCTCTCTCTCTCTCTCTCTCTCTCTCTCTCTCTCTCTCTCTCTATCTCTCTTAATTCTTTTTCACTTTCTTCTTCTTTTCACTTTAATTTCTTTCAATTTTTTGTCACTCTTCCTCTAAATTTTTTTCTCATCTCTCTTTCTCTCTCTCTCTCTCTCTCTCTCTCTCTCTCTGTCTGTCTCTCTTTCTCTCTCTCTCTTACGATGCGAATAACACGTTCGTGCAAACTTCCCTCGATTGTTTTCGAACAGAGAGAAAGGATTCTCAGGAAAGGATTCGCGGTTTTAGAAGAAAAGAGAAGAGAAGATACGCGTTGATCTTACTTCTCTCTCTCTCTCTCTCCCTCTCTTTTTTCTCTCTTTCTCGGTCGAACGATCGACCGATTTCTATGTACCGTCCGTTTGTAGCAACTATAGGTAAGCTCTACGAAAGTAACAAAATTCCATTGGGCTCTCTTCTATATCGCTATACCCTATCTAGTCGCGCAAATCATCGTCGGCCGAACACCGCAACCGTCACGATCTTCTCTACGCCGTGCGCTAAACATTTTATAAACGATCGCTTTGTTCCTCGTGATTTGTGATGCTACCGTTGTAAAAGACAGAGAGAGAGAGAGAGAGAGAGAGAGAGAGAGAGAGAGAGAGAAAGAAAAAGGAGAGAAAGATAGATGAAACTAAACGAAGTTGATTTCTTTAAGGCAATGAAACTTTTTCCTTTACTATATATTCTTTTTCTATTTTTGCAGTTTATTTATAAAAAAAAAAAAAAGGAAAAGAGTAAAATTATTTATGAAAAAAATAAAAGCTTCTTTATAATAAATAAATAATTCTTGATGAGTTATGAAAAATTAAATCCACACTACACAAATGAGAAAAGAAACGTCTAATTAAGTATATTAATTAAGAAAATAACATATATGTATATATATATATGTGTGTGTGAATGTGTATATAAATATTTAGTGAAGTTTTTTTTCATTTAAAAAAAATATATATGTATAAATAGAAAAAATATTCATATAATAAAAAACACAATTTTTAATACATATACATATATATATATATATATATATATATATATATGTGCATATATATACATATATATATATATGTGTGTGTGTATAGTTGCAGATAATAAATTAAAAATATCAACAAATTTCATAAATGATTGATATGTGTCTGTATCAACTATGACGATTAGAAATGCGTCATAATTGAATACTACGCAAAAACTTTCGAAATGAACTAATAATTAAAATTAAGATATATGTGAAAAGATAATAAGCGACAGTTTTATTCGATATTACACATAAACATCCGGATAAAAAACCATTATTTCTGAAACTACAAATAATATCGTTATTTACAATTCATGACGAGTATCGTAGTTATTGTCAAAACATATGCTCTGACGTCATTAACGCTTGTCAATAGGATAATAAATTAATGCCTATTCAGGAGCACCGTATAAATATCCCAGTTAAAGGCTCAAAATTTGAAAAGAAAATAAGAAGCAAGCTACCATGAAGGTATTAGCGTACTCTCTACTCTTCCTTGTGGCTTATAGCTCTGCCTACTCGGTAAGTTAATATAATTATAACATTACCAACGTTGAATGAATTTTAATAATCGTCTATAAAAAAAAATTTATTCTAAATGTTCAAATTATTATATATAATAGATATTTCCTAATGTGGGAGCAGGAGCAAACCTACAGTTAAATGGAAAAGTAAATGCAGGAAATGGAAGAAGTGTAGGAGCGGACATAAAGATAGGAGCAGATGTAGGTGCAAAAGGGAATGGGGGATCAAAATCAGGAATAGGAGCAGGAGCAGGCATAAATATAAGCGCAGGAATAAAAGGACCGAATGGCAAATCAGGTGTAGAAGCGGGAGCAGGAGTAAATGGAGGAATAAGTGGAGGATTCAAGATTCCTACTCTACCTCATCTTCCTTTCCCTCGTCCTCATATACCTATTCCTATTCCCATATTGCCTTGGGGAAGCAAAAGTACTTCCACTACCACTGAAAAGTCTACCTCACATCACACTACTATACACCCAACTGGATCATCCAGCGGTACTAAACCATCTAGTTCTCCTAGTACTATACATCCGACCAAACCATCCAGCAGTTCTAAACCACCCAGTACTCAGAGTACTGTACACCCAACTGGATCATCCAGCGGTACTAAACCGCCTAGCTCTCCTAATAGTACACATCCAACCAAACCATCCAGCAGTTCTAAACCACCCAGTACTCACAGTACTGTACACCCAACTGGATCATCCAGCGGTACTAAACCACCTAGTTCTCCTAATAGTACACATCCAACCAAACCATCCAGCAGTTCTAAACCACCCAGTACTCACAGTACTGTACACCCAACTGGATCATCCAGCGGTACTAAACCACCTAGTTCTCCTAATAGTACACATCCAACCAAACCATCCAGCAGTTCTAAACCACCCAGTACTCACAGTACTGTACACCCAACTGGATCATCCAGCGGTACTAAACCATCTAGTTCTCCTAGTACTATACATCCGACCAAACCATCCAGCAGTTCTAAACCACCCAGTACTCACAGTACTGTACACCCAACTGGATCATCCAGCGGTACTAAACCATCTAGTTCTCCTAGTACTATACATCCGACCAAACCATCCAGCAGTTCTAAACCACCCAGTACTCACAGTACTGTACACCCAACTGGATCATCCAGCGGTACTAAACCATCTAGTTCTCCTAGTACTATACATCCGACCAAACCATCCAGCAGTTCTAAACCACCCAGTACTCAGAGTTCTGTACACCCAACTGGATCATCGAGCAGTACTAAATCACCTAGTACTGATTCTACTCCTTGTGAAGAATCTAGTAGCTCTGCCTCACCAAGTCCTTCCAGTTCTGGTAAACCAACTGAAGGATCTAGTAGCTCTGCCTCACCAAGTTCATCCAGTTCAGAACAATCTACCGCAACGTATAGTAACTCTGGTTCACCAAGTTCTTCCAGTTCTGAAAAACCAACCGAAGCGTCCAGCAGCTCTAGTTTGCCAGATACTGATTCTTCTCCATATGAAGAATCCAGCACCTCGACCTCGCTAGGTACTGATTCTTCTCCTTACGAAGAATCTAGCAGTTCTGCCTCACCAAGTTCTTCCAATTCTGAAAAACCAACCGAAGCGTCCAGCAGCTCTAGTTTGCCAGATACTGATTCTTCTCCATATGAAGAATCCAGCACCTCGACCTCTCTAGGTACTGATTCTTCTCCTTATGAAGAAACTAGCAGTTCTGCCTCACCAAGTTCGTCCAGTTCTGATAAACCAACTGAAGGATCTAGTAGTTCTGCCTCACCAAGTTCTTCCAATTCTGAAAAACCAACCGAAGCGTCCAGCAGCTCTAGTTTGCCAGATACTGATTCTTCTCCATATGAAGAATCCAGCACCTCGACCTCTCTAGGTACTGATTCTTCTCCTTATGAAGAAACTAGCAGTTCTGCCTCACCAAGTTCGTCCAGTTCTGATAAACCAACTGAAGGATCTAGTAGCTCTGCCTCACCAAGTTCTTCCAATTCTGAAAAACCAACCGAAGCGTCCAGCAGTTCTAGTTTGCCAGATACTGATTCTTCTCCTTATGAAGAATCCAGCACCTCGACCTCACTAGGTACTGATTCTACTCCTTGTGAAGAATCTAGCAGTTCTGCCTCACCAAGTTCTTCCAGTTCTGAAGAACCAACTGAAGCATCCAGCAGCTCTGCTTCACCAAGTTCTTCCAGTTCTGAAGAACCAACTGAAGCATCCAGCAGCTCTGCTTCACCAAGTTCTTCCAGTTCTGAAGAACCAACTGAAGCATCCAGCAACTCTGCTTCACCAAGTTCTTCCAGTTCTGAAGAACCAACTGAAGCATCCAGCAGCTCTGCTTCACCAAGTTCTTCCAATTCTGAAGAACCAACTGAAGCATCCAGCAGCTCTGCTTCACCAAGTTCTTCCAGTTCTGAAGAACCAACTGAAGCATCCAGCAGCTCTGCTTCACCAAGTTCTTCCAATTCTGAAGAACCAACTGAAGCATCCAGCAGCTCTGCTTCACCAAGTTCTTCCAGTTCTGAAAATCCATGTAGCAAATGCATCTGTCACTGTCCTCGCTGTTAGATCCATGTTCACTTTGGGAAGAACAAAGCGAAGTACCTAGAAACTCTTCCTAGTTCTTCCAATTCTGAACATACAAAAACCCAAGCACCCAAGAAATCTATCTTTACCGTTTATTATTAATTAACCCTACGGAGCTAAAATATTAGTCATAAAGAAAAAATAAAAAAAAAAAATAAAATATCTAACAAAATGTAATCATCGAAAAAATGCACTTTTTCTTTCTTTTATTTTTTAAAATACTCTTTTTTCTTTTTTGAATATATTCTTATGTCATCTCCCAATACTTTATTATACAATTCATTTCGATGTTAATTAACTACGTATTTACTTCAGATCGATGGTAATGTCGATTTCACCGGCTAACGAATATCGAAAAGAAAAAAAAAAGAGAATAATATAATCGAAAAAATCGGTGACAAGCGAGTAAGTTTACGAATATTCAATATTTACCGGACCGAGGTGAGTACTTCACCTTTGTGGCGCCAACGAATTTACTTTTCGCGTAGGACCGAAAGAAAAATTCGAAATGACGCGAGTCATTCCGTTAATGATCCTTTCGATGTGACGACCGGTTCGAGATAGATATATATATATATATATATATATATATATATATGTGTGTGTGTGTGTGTGTGCGTGCGTGCGCGCATGCGTGCGTGCATATGTGACACGTATAACACAAGGATTCAAGAATATACCCACGATGAATGAAAAAAAAGAAAAAAAAAAGAAAAGAAGAAAGAAAAAGAAAATGATGAAATCCAATTTGATACTTTTTAATAAGTATCACTTATCTCATCTTCAACTTTAACTTCGATAAAAGTCTCCATATCGATTTTTTATAAACAACAAAAACGAAAAAAAAGGGAAAAGGAAGAGAAAAAGTTTTAAAAAATAATTTGAAGAAAGAAAAGAAATATTTCACAATGAAAAAGTATAAGAAATGCCACGATGTTCGATATTGAAAAATAATCACTTTAACTTTATTAAGGTAACGATTACGATAAGAATTTTATCACAAATATAAACTTACAAATGGATTAAATTAAGATATTAAAAAGAAAAAAAAAAGAGAGACAAAAAGGTAGAAAAATACGATTACCTTGGGATTAAAGTATTCACTAAAATCATGAAAAATATAACTTGACCTCGAGTTCCTGACAAACACACATACACACACACACACATGAGCACGCACATAGAAACAGAGACAGAACGAGAGAGAGAAAGAGAGAGAGAGAAAGAGAGAGAGAGAGAGAGAGAGAGAGATGTAGATAAAAAGAAATATCCAAAATCATTCAGAAGACTCTCCATCATGCACATAACATTCGAGTGGCTCTTTTCTCATTGCAAAGTTCCTTTTCTCTCTCTCTCTCTCTCTCTCTCTCTCTCTCTCTCTCTCTCTCTCTCTCTCTCTCTATTTTCTGACTCGGCAATTTGTGTGTGCCTCTTCACAAAGTACCATCTCGGACCGATCGCAAAGATTCAATATTTGCGAACACTGAGGTTTGCCTTCCGTGAGGAGGTCGATTCATACGAGGATCGAGGAACCATCATCGCTCTTCTCTCTCTCTCTCTTTTTTTTTTCTTCGTTCTTCTCGTTATGACCTTGGACTAACTTTTCACTGAGAAGAACACGTTGAAGATGCAAGAAGGCCGTCCTTCTATCGAGGCCACTGAACCTGATTCTGATTCTTCCTTCATTCCTTCCTTCCTTCCTTCCTTCTTTCCTTCCTATCTTCCTTGCATTTGCACTTCGATCCAACATTCGCACAGATAGATATTTGTTTCTCTAAGTGAAATGCCGTGTAACCGTCAAGCCCGTTTCGATTGGTAACAAGCCTCTCTAAAAGATCGGATTTCAGATCGACCTCAAAAGACGACGGAACGCAACGACAGTTCTGATTAGAAATCAATTCCTTGTGACTTAGTCTCTATCTGTTAAAAAAAAAAATCCATTCTCATGATCATTACTTTTACAAACTTGTATACGTAAATATATTTAACAGAAATTATACGATTTTTTTCATAAATCTGTTCACCATTTTTTCCTCCTAGTAACTATATTTGCGACTTCAGCGACACATACAAACAAAATATGAACTACGAGGGCAATAGGGAAATAACACTTTCATCCTTATGAGATTGTTGTATCGGTTAATAAGCTTTGTTTAGGTTAACATTTATAACCTAACAATTAAGGTTCAATGTATGCTGGGCAAAAATTTTTGTATAAAAAAAAATATTAGTATATCTAATAAGAGAGAAAGAGAAAAGATCAAAATTTCTTCTTCTCAAAGATGGATTAATAGAAAAGCGTTTGTTAATCGTACAAATTTTATACATTTTATATTCAATTAAATTTATATGAATAGCTAAAGCATATTTAAGCAGCCATTGGTTCCGATATTATTTGACTCGATATTTAACCTGAAAAGCATAAATAAGAATAAGAAGAAAAAAGAATAAATGAAAATCAATAAAAATAAGTTAGGATAAATGTGAATAAATAAGAACGAATAAGAATAACGCAGATAATGAAAATTTTTCAATGGGTTTCTCTAAAAAATTATTTTAGAATCCTACTATATCTGATAATATTTATCTGTTGAAGTATATTTAATCAGAAAAATGTAAATTTTAATTAGAAATAGAAAAAATCGATTTTAGAAACACACTGAAATATGCAGTCATTCGCTCGATAGTACTTACATCACATTAGATCTCAATATATTGCAAGTAATATCGATCCAGATCTCACCACGTGGAGGTTACCGCTTTTGGAGACATATTTTATTTTTATTTCTTATTAAATTAGTTTTTTTTTTTTTTTATTATTGAGTAGCCACTAATTTAATAGTACTTCAATTTATTTTATACTTGCCAATAATTATTAATATTATATATTATAGTAATCGTTATATTAAAATTATGTAGTACACTAATGCTATATTTTGTTAATTATTATTAGTAATATATACATTATATAAATAATATCAATAAATAATATTATAATATATATGAAAATATTTAAAATTTATATATTATGCATACTATTTATATATTACTAATAAAAATTAGTATATTTAGTACTAGAGAAATAATATATGTGCTACTATATACAATATATATATTTATATAGGTATATGGGATTCAGCCCATCGTCAGATTACATTTTGCAAAAACAATTCGCCATAAAATTAACAACGAAAAAAATAGTTAATGTTTATCATTTAATTATTGATAGAAAAAAACGTCTCTCTCTCTTTCTCTCTTTCTCTCATTTTAACTTTCATAAAAAATGAAAATGAAAGGAAAAAAAAAAGATCGAGAGATAAATCACTATGAAAGATTTCGATCGAGGATCCGATTCGATCATCGACCTAATCTCACGAATGATATATACTGGGCAAGATTGATCCAAGCTCTCCGATGTCCTGGCAACGCTTTCACCTCGTGCATCTTCTAAATTATTTCCCAGACGGGTGATACATGCAAGTTTGCATAATGCTAATTTGCTCATTTCATAACATTAATCTTCTTGTCTCCCGCTGTTGTACTACTACATTTTATGTACAACGACTACTTACTTACTAACCGCATACGTACATACCTGGTAGTAGCACGCCTCGACTATTTTACTTTTGCACGGTCAGATTAATATTCTCCTTTTCATTTTCATTTTCATTTTTTTTTCTTACCTCTAAGTATGAAAAACGAATGGAAAAAAGAGAAAAAGGAAAGAGAGAGAGAGAGAGAGAGAGAGAGAGAGAGATTGAGAGAGAGATGTTAAATAATTGATATAGAATTTTCTCGAATTCTCATAAACACGAATCTATATTTTTAAACAGATTTTTTTGAAATTATGTTAAGGTGTCCATGAAAAGAAAAGAAAAAATATATATATATATATATATAATTGTGATTAGAAATATAAAATAAAAGTAAAATTTCATGGAAACGTGACATTAATTTTGGACTGTATTTTTTTCGTAAGGATGAATTTTTTTTTTTAAATAGAATTTCCGATATTATCTCAAATTAGTTAGTATAAATCTTAGATAACGATTTGATCAAAATTGTCTGGGTGATTAGAAAATCGAACGTTTTATGTTTTTATCAAGAACTAGTATCATTAAACAAATGTTGATACAAAACTATATATTATAATAAAAATACACACATACACACTATTTTTAGGTATTATATTGTTATTTATCTTCTTCTTATCATTATTATTATTATTATTATTATTATTATTATTATTATTATTATTATTATTATTATTATTATATTACATTACATTGAAAATTTTTATTTTTATTTTTTTACATGAAAATTCTAAAAAGTCATAGACACGTTTAAATCTTTTTTTTTTTATTAAAATGAGATCTTTTTCATAAAAATCGGTCAAGAATTAGAAGTTGAATTAATTGCTGTCTTTTTAAATCATTATAAAGTCGAGAATGTTGGAACAATTTCAATGAGATTTAAATGTCTGATCTCATAGGAACGATTCACTTGTACTACTTAAATGTCGACTATATACGATTGACTGACTGTTATCACTTAAATTGTTTGATCACGCTTATTGTTCTTTTTTCTTTTTTTTTTTTTTTTAATAAAACAAGTTTTTAATTAACACAACATTATTATATTGCTTTAATAATTGTTTTGTTAATACATACCTACATTAATACACATACGTATCTACTTTCAGATCATTCGTGATCAAACAATACAACCATAATCCACATACATATATAAATCTACACATGAATCACTATATACACCATACTTGGTGACATCCCCATTGAGTACTCGTACGTGTCACTCGAATTCGGATTTGTATTGCAGTCAACGTGTTAACAAACATAAATATGATAAATAAATATACATTTATGGTATAGACGAATAGATCGATACGTATATATACATATTTATGTATGTTATATACATACATAAATACGTATATACATTCTTATATACGATTGGCTCACCTTTCACGGTTCCCCTTACAGGCGCCTCTAATTTTCTTGTAATTCGACGGAATTACCGAATGACCTAGAATGCTGAGACGACGTGTTATACGAGCTCGACAGTAGAAAAATAAAGGATCCCTTTCTTTCTCTCTCCCTCTCTCTCCATCTATCTATCTATCTATCTATCTTTCTATTTGTATATATATATATATATATATATATATATATATATATCTCATTTTGCAAAGCAATGGGGTAATTCAACCAGCTAATAACTTTTTAGCAAGTACCCATAGATAGTGGGGAGAGGCCTTTAATTTATTTATCTGGTTCGACGATAGAGTAAAAAAAAAAGTCACTAACATTATAGAAAACTACTACGGAGCGTTACGTGGTTATAAAAAGATTTTATGATACTTTTATCGATCAAGCTAGAACAATTTTATGCACGCAAGCGTAACTCTGAACTACGCGGTTAGGGATTTCACGTGCACACACACACACACATATATACATACGCGTATATATATTATATGTTTTTACGTTTTGTTTTTGTACGTGTACGAGAGAACTCCGATTGTGTCACATCCCGTATAGACGTGAATGTCAGATAAATGACAATGGTTACAGTATGAAAAATTATTATCTCACGATTCGATCTCTTCAGATCAAAATCGAATTCAAATCGAATTCAAATCGAATTCAAATACAATCCTCAGATCCTTTATGTAAGAATATTGGAAATATTTTTTGTTTAGTCTTTTTTCTTTTCTTTTTTTTTTTCTTTTTTTTTTACACTCTCGTTCATTTTCATTAAATCAATATTTCGTAAATGTTATCACATACATTATTAAATGCATTTCTGTAATTGTAGTTAAGTATCATGTAATGTGCAGAGCATATATACGCACAAACACACATACACACACATATACACATATATCCAGATACTCATTGCATGTACTTGTGTGTTCATATGTATGTGCGTTTTGTTGAGAAAAAACATTTTGAAACAGATCCGACTGGAAACGTTGATTTCAAATTGAGCTAATCCACATTGTAACACAAAGTTATTTTTCAATTATCGTTCGCAATGTTGCAATCAAATTTAAAAATTAGTTAATTGATGAACCTTAAAAAAAAAGAATGTAAATAGAAAATTATTATTTATCTTTTATTTTGTTGTCATGTCTACTATCGACCATATACAATTAACGATTGATCAATCGATAAAGAATTTCTTTTCTTCTTTTCTTTTTTAATCTTATTATTTAACATCGCATCATATATAAAAAAACAATTAATTTAAAATAATAATTATAAAGAAAACAATTATAAATAGAATCTATAAAAATTTTATTTACAGTCGAAAATTTAATAAATTTTCTTTAAAGTCTGAAAATTTGTTTACAGTCGATACTGTGATAATAAAAGAAATTTGTAAATTATACCGTAGCAACATATATTATAGTATATACTATAGTATAGTAATAGTAAATAGCAAATAGTAAAGATTTACAATCAACAGTATATCGTATACTTATATTAGTATAATTATTATACTATGCTAAAAGTAAATTATATTTATCAATTAATGTATCAATTAAATTTGTTGCTATAAAATGAAATAAAATTGAAAAAAAAAAAAAACATATACACACACGCACGCACACACATATACGTATATATGTATATTTAAATATGTGATATTAAAATTACACGAAATTATAAAGGGTTAGTGGATTACGTTATTAAACATTGTACGAGTTCAAAGTTGAATCGATCAATCGAAGTTAAGATAATAAAAAAAAAAATTTCTATAATACAATATAATACAAATAATAATAATAAATAATAACGATTTACAAGCAATAATATGAGTTTGACCGATCGGCATTTAACAAAAGTGAAAACACGAAGTCGTTTCGTAGAAGTAAGAAGTACGTCTCGTAGTCGCAAAAATTATGACGAAGTTAAGAGGGCTGAAAAGCATCATCATTCGGTAAATAATGACCGAGGACAAACGCACGTTACACAGGTTGCGAAGGTAACTGTGAGAAAAGAAATAAAGAGGAGAAATAGAGAAATAAAGTAAAAAAAGGAAAAAAGAAAGAAAGAAAAAAAAAAAGAAAAATAAAGGAATAAAAAGCAACAAAGAGGGAGACACGCTCAGAGTTTTCCTATTCGTCGTCGAGCAATACGTCTGGCGTATGCACCTGTACACGCACTTCTGCAGGGCAAACAAACCGCGGACAAATGTGTTCCTCGTCGGGTATTAAACACTCGGTAGGAGTTTGAGACGTTCCTCGAAGCTTCAACGAGAAAATCTCTACCTGCGAACGATTATATACTCGAATACAAATCGATAAATAAGATATTAGATTCAAAGAAACAAGAAAGAAAGAAAGAAAGTAAAGAAAAGGAAAGAAAAGAAAATAAAAGAAAAGAAAAGCAAAAGAACAAAATGATATAGATCGTTCGATCTATATCATTTTCCCAATTACATATTCTCACGTTCAAGATAATCTTCATTTTCAATTAATACTGAAAACGTCGATCCACAATGTCGATTACCAACCTAACAAATATGCGATTATTATTATTATTTTTTTTTTCTTTTTTCTTTTCCTCTCTTTTTTTTTTGTGCAATAAACTCACTCACGGGTGGAGTATTATTTTTTCTTTGAAACAATAAAGAAAAAGAAAAGAAATTAATTACCTCCCATTTCTCAATTATCCTAAATTCTGAAGATTAATTTCCAATTGACAATGAAAAAAGAGAATGAGAAGAAGAGAAAGAAGAAGAAAACAAAAACAAAAAAAAAGAAAATGTACAAAAAAAAGAAAGAGAAAGAGAAAGAGAAAAAGAGAGAGAGAGAGAGAGAGAGAGAGAGAGAGAAAGAGAGAGAGATAAAGAGAGAAATGGGGAAGAGGTGGTGGTGCGGGGGGAGGGGAGAAATAGGTCGATAGAAAAAGAAAAATTCGTTGTACGTAATCGTACGATTAATTAGACGAATCTAATTTGACGAATAAAAATATCAATACTAGTAATAGATAATAATCGCTCAATCAATTCGCTTATTAGAACGATAATTATTCTAATGAACTTACATACATAAATGCATTCTTCACCGTTAACCGTAGTATATCTTTCTTACTCCATCACTTTCATATCTTCGATCCTTCTCTCATCTTTCCCGTATAACTTTCGATACACGCAGTAAATCTATGGTGTGTATATATCTACCTATGTATATACGAATACTAAGAAGAATGTATCCCCATGACCACATAGCAGTAGCAGTAGTAGTAGTAGTAGTAGTAGTAGTAGTAGTAGTTAGTAGTAGTAGTAGTAGAAGAAGAAGAAGAAGAAGAAGAAGAAGAAGAAAAAGAAGAATAAGAAGCTCGTGTAATACTCCTGAGGCATCTCAGGGTAGATTAATACTGAGATACGACATTGTGAACTTCCACGTTGCATTATATGCGTGTAACGTACCGGCCGACTACTCACGTGATATGTCACCCGATGCCGACGATGCTATCGCGTAATGCGCTTTGAACGACGACGAATGAACGAAGACGAGAAGTAGAGAACCAATGAACGTTGTGTATCACCCTTTAAGCCACGTATAATGGATACAAACCATTCGCATACGGTTCTCTCTCTCTCTCTCTCTCTCTCTCTCTGTTTCTTTCACTCTTTTTTTCTGTCTGTCTATCTATCTATCTATCTATCTATCTATCTATCTATCTATCTATCTATCTATCTATCTATCTATCTTTCTCTCTCTTTTCGTTCGAATGATTGGAAAGTACTAGTATTCCACTCGGTAAGTACTCGGGAAGCCTTTGGAGAATTAATAGAAGGATCGAAGGGTCTTCTCTCTTTCTCTCTCTCTCTCTCTCTCTCTCTCTCACTTTCTTTTTTTCTTTCTTTCTTATTTTCTGTTTTTTTTTCTTTTCTTTTTTTTTTCCATAACTCTCTGTCCTTTTCTATCTCTCACATTGTAAGATCTAAAAGCCATGGCATCGTGAATTGTGTAAGCGGCATAACTTGTTCATCGTTTTTTCTTTCGTTCTGATCTTCTTCTACTTCTTCTTCTTCTTCTTCTTCGTTCTTTTCTTTTTCTTTTCTTATAGCCTGTCGATAGTTTGTTAGAATAGTGTAGAGAAAAAGAAAAAGAGAGAGAGAGAGAGAGAGAGAGAGAGAGAGAGAGAGTGATTGACCATAAAATGTTACATTTTTTTCTATCGACTGAAGCGAGTTATTACAAAAGTTTATTGAAAATGTAAAAATCAACTATTCCTGATTATATATATACCAAAGAATAGTTTTAAAATGTTCGAAATAATTATTAACTTTTTTATTAATCGGTTAATACCAAATTTCATGAATTTTCATATCGCTTACTTTGTGTTATATTGATTTATATTCAAAAGAAAAACTATCATGATATCTTAGAAAAGAATATATATATATATATATATATATATATATATATTAGTTTAGAATTAGTAATAATCAGGGTATTTATATGCTTATAATAATATTAGAAACTAGACGAAATAAGATCTCTAAAAGTTACAACTTGCAAATATGAAAAAAAAGAGAGGAAAATATGAAGAAAAATGTAATTCTGTAAAAAAAGTCTTTAATATATGCAATATAAGCATTACTGAGACATATTTAAATAAGTATGCATATATTATAACATAATTAAATATTTTATATATATATATATATATATATATATATATATATATATACTCTGTCACCATAGTATATTATCGTAAATAATAATATAAGTAATAGTTAAATAATGTAGAATAAATATAATATTCATATATATATATATATATATATATATATATATATATATACATATAGTAAAATGTTGAGGATAATAACAATAGATATAATAAATAAATATAACAACGTTGTCAAAAAAAGATTAAAAAGAAAATATAGATCGATAAAACAAGAAAAAAATCATAGCGTTTCTCTATTAAAAATTGAAGTGTCGTAATAAAAAAAAAAAAAAATAATAATAATAATAATAGAAAGAAAAAAAAAATATATATAATAATTTCAATGAAAAATCACTTGGAAGGAGAGTATAACAGGTATCTCGTATGAAAATATGTATACACGTCGACGGTGTGCACGTTGCTCATTTCGTTGGAATTCTTGTTAATTGCCCGCAAACACGACTCGCGACATGAGAAATTCTCTGGCGCCGACTTGTTGGCACTGTCTCGGCAAAAAAAGGAAAAAAAGAAGGGAAAAAAAACGAAGAAAAAAAAAAAGACCAAGCTCGTGCGTAAAAGAACGCGAGCTATGATCATAGCACTCCTCTATATCACCGACTATGCGACTTTACTGGCATCGTCGTTCCTTCAATCGATTATGCGAAATCGAAAGGTAAAAAGTATTGAAAAGAATAAAAAGAAAGAAAAAGAAAATTGCAAAGCAAAAAAAAAACAGATGGCAATACTAATTCTTTCTTTTTTCAATCCTTAAACACTTGGATTAAATCGATTAATGCAACATGTATGCTACTATATGATTTTTTGAACTTTCGTAAAAAAAAAAAAAAAGAAAAAAAAAATTCTGATGGAATTAAAAGACAAGAAAGAGTTTAAGTACGATGACGATTGTGGAATAATTATAAATAAATAAAAAAAAAAAATCGATATCACATTTATATATAGTTATATTAATTTTTTTCACAATGAATTTCTATTAAAAGTTTTCTATTATAATCCTTAAATTCATATTATATAAATTAATCCAGCGTACAATTGCGATAATTCTTAATTTATCATTAAATTTCATGAATAAAGCAATTATTTAATCCCAATTTACATGTAACTAACTATGGGAGAACAATTGGACACTCAATTAACGTTTAATCAACATGATAAAAGTAAATATAGCAAAAGAATTATAATCTGATGGCGATCGAAAGAATGATTATCAAATAAACGATATCATAAAAAAAAAAAAAGAAAATGAAGAAAAATGATCAAAAAGAATGTATCTCATCTTTCTTAAATGACATAATTTCAAATAACTACTAACAATGGAATTAATCCATTGTTAATACCGACAGAGAAAAATTAAAAAATTCCAAACCTTTTTACAACTATAATCAAGCTTATATTTACTCGACAAAATCAATCCACACCTTATTTCTCAATTACAAGTCAAACTCGCAATTACGAAATTGATTCTTACCATAAAAATTACACCGAAATATTCAATCGAAATTGAATCAAATCGAATCGAACTCGTACTCATTTTGTAAATCGAAAAAAGAGAACGTTCGATCTTGGCCTTTGATCTTCGATCGATCGATGGCATGTACAATAAAATTACAAATTCTTATCGATGTATCAATGAAAAAGAGTGAGGTAGAAAGAGACAAACGAACAACGGGTAAAGAAAAGAAAGAGAGAGAGAGAGAGAGAGAGAGAGAGAGATTAAAAGAAACTAAAGAAATCTCGATCGAGGTATACCATGATCTGTAGATCCCTCTCCCTTCGTACATATATATATATATATATATATATATATATATATATATATATATATGTACATATATACAATCAAGTAAAAAATATTAATATACACATGCATATAAGTACATAAATTCATATATACATATATATATATATATATATATATATATATATATATATCTGTATCTCTGTATGTGGGTGTATATATATATATATATATATATACATGTGTGTATATATATGTATGTAGCAACATAAGTAGTAGGCCGGTCCTCAATTATAACGGCTCACGCGAAAATGCAGTTTAAATTGCAGGTTCGCGTCACCTCGTGGCTCTTTGAACGAATGAAAATAGAGGACGAGGACGGTTTTTGGTGTGTGCTGACCGTCGGTTCAGTTCTACACTTGGAATGATCCAATCAAAGGGGTTATATCTTTACGTTCTCTGTTAACTCTTCGTCCGGTCAAAGAAATTGGTAATACCAAGAGTTCGAATTGGACCCCGTTATATTCATCACGATCCAACAAACGAATGGTAAAAAAGAAATGTATCTCTTTCTTTCTTTTTCTTTCTCTATCTCTGTCTTCGTCTCTCCCTTCGTCTCTGTCACTGTCCTCTGTCTCTGACTCTGTTTCTGTCTCTGTTTTTTTCCTTTTTCCTTTGCGTGACGAAAAAGAGAACACCATGAGTGACGTCATTTGAAACGGATAAGTACTACTTAACAGATTTAATTTGATTCGGATTATGAAACGTAAAGTTGTCGATTTTATTATCAACGAATTCAAATCAACGTTTACATAGTGATCATTTCTAATGCGAATGTGTTGTTTGAAATTAAATTATGTCCGTGTACGTGTACGTGTATATCGTACACATAGAATTATAATAATAATAACGTTACTTTGAATGTTTTTGATGTCATAAAAAAATAAAAAAATAAAAAAAAGAAGAAAAGAAAAAATAAAGGAAATAGAAAAAAGAAACGAACATATGTGTTATCACAAGCTACAAAAAAAAAGAAAATAAAGGATCAGCGAAGATAGAAAAATGGCATTCTAAATGACGTCCATTTGAAATAATTTTTCTAATGATGTCATTTTGAATGGTATGTTTTTTTTTTTATTTCCTTTCAATTTTTTCCTTTTTCTTTTTTCTTTCCTTTTTTTTTTTTTTTGTTAATTATTTTTTCTTTCCTCGTGCCATTGAAAATAATAAAAATGACATAAGGAAGACTTATTTGAATATTCACATACTTATCTATAAACAATTATTTTACAGATTATCGTACTTGTCGTTAATTGATAAAAGGAAGAAATAAAATAAAATGAAAAACAAAAAAAAAACAAAAAGAAAAAAAAAAGAAAACGAAATAAAAAAGAAAAAAGAAAAATATCGACCGAAAATGAATATATATATGTTACTGAACAACTGTATACTTCGATCGTTCCGAATGAGAATATAGAGATAGTTACTTTACGTACATACGTACATACATACATATGTATTTATGCATATACATACGTACATACATATGTATTACATTACGAAGTAATACAAAAAACAAAAGGACAAAATCCTAATAATATATCGAAAGAGTAAAAAAGCCCATACAATTCGTACATATAATACTATAATATTATAAAATGAGATCGTTTGAACACCTGTGTGTGACAACAACCTTTACGTTTCTTACGATATCCATCTGGTCTGTCGTAATAATCGTAGAACCCTTTTTTCGTTCGAGTAAAACCGTGCCGATTTTGTTAGCATCGTACCAAGCGTCGTATCAAACAGTCTCTCTCTCTCTCTCTCTCTCTCTCTCTCTCTCATTCACTCACTCACTCTCTTATCTCTTTTTCTCTTTAAAGGCAAGAAGCCCGTGGTGGTTTGCCGATTCAGGACGGTTTCCCGCCATAAACATCTCTGTCGGCGATCTATTGTTCGCCATGAGCGAACGACTATAAGTCATTACACGTCGAGAGAGTCTTGATTATGATCTCCATTGTAAAGACTAAGTCGTGAGCATTGTTCGTTCAAAGCCACCTGTATATGTCCCTTCTCTTTTATCCTCTCTCTTCCTCTCTCTCTCTCTCTCTCTCTCTCTCTCTCTCTCCCTGCCCTCCTTTAGCCCTCCTAACCTTCCTCTTACTCCCCGTTCCCAGCTCACTGGGCACCTCTACCCCTCCTCTCTGTTTCACGACTAACCATCCCTTCTCTCCCCTTCATCCTTCGCTTAACCATTTTATTCCCTTCCTCTGATACCCTCTCTCCTTATCCCACCCACTGCATCCACCAGCCACCTCCTTCCCTTTACCTCTTTCACAGAAACAACGACTACAACCCTCTTGTAATCCAATATCAATGGCTTCTTCTGTGCTCCTGGTATTAGAAAGTGGTCCACGCGGTCGCATATTTATGATTTCGACGTTACCGAATCTGTCCTTCTTACGTGGCGAAGTGGAGGATGGGTGGAGGGGGATGATCAGATGGGCGAATGTATTTCAATGTGTATTTCGATACGAACGAGACGAACAGTTGGTATACGACGGGATTATTCCGGATGTGTTTCGACGGTATTATCGATCGAAAAAGGAAGAAATTTAGTTTTGTTTAGTTTTATTTTAGTTTTGTTTTTCTTTTTTCTTTTCTCTCCTTCGTTTTTTCTTTTTTTTTTTTTGTTTTTTTTTGTTCTGTTCCTCATATTCTTCACTTTTTGCTTGCTTCTTTTTTTCGATCGCGATTCACTAGACGAGACTTCCTCGTTCGTCTGAAACAGAACGACCTTGAAATGTGAGAGGAATTGTTATGTATATATATATATATATATATATATATATATATATATGTATGTATATTGTGTATGTGCATGTATATGTATTTATATGTTTATATATATATACATATATGTTGGATCTTTTGTTTCGTTGAATATCATGAATATTACTTTTCAAGAGAAAAATTATTTTCTTTTCCCTTTGTTTTTTTTTTTTTTTTAATTTGACAAAAGTTGTTCAATAGATTTTTGAATAAATTCTAATCGATCGTAAAAATTTGTCAATTTTGATTTTGTTAATACGACGATTATAATTATTGTTATTATTTTGTTTTTTATTAAAAAGAAAAAAATTCGTGCGTTCGTAGGAAATTTGGTTACAGTTTATCTGCATTTTTTCTTTTTTTAATTTGACATTTTATAAGAAAAAGACCTTTTTATTTATTATTAATAATAAATAATGGAACTTTTTCTTATTTTTTTTTTCTAATTTGACACTATCTTTCTATAATATTTCTTATATTATTTAATAATTTTTTTAATTTGATAATAATTACCGTTTTATTTTTGGTAATTCTAATTACGAAAAAAAAATTTTAATTATTTTTTTTTTTTTTTCTTCATAAAAATCTCGATAAACGCTATTTAATATGCGTCTGCCTTTAACGATAAATTATACGAATGCGGAAGCCTCACCTTTGAAAGTTTCACAGATAAATATGGTTATCAATTATTATGATTATTATTATTATTATTATTATTATTATTATTATTATTATTATTATTATTATTATTATTATTATTATTATTATTATTATTAATTTGACACATTATAAAAGTCGATAATAAATCTTCGATTTTTTAAAATTTGACACTCTAAGAAGGAATTATTATTATTAAAAAAAAAAAAGAAAAAAAAAAAAAAGAAAAAGAAATTATGCCTTTTTTGATCGAGCATATAAAAAAATAATTCCTTTCCTTAATGAAATAATAATTACTGTCATATTTTTTGTAATCCCACCTAATTACGAGCAAAAAAAAATTGTTTTATTCGTTTTATTTGTTTCACTCGACAATTTTCAATTACTTCTTTAATTTTTTTCTTTTATTTTTTTTTTCCTTTTTCTTTTTTTTTTTTCTTTTTTTCATAAGATCTCGATAAATGTTATTTCGTATGTGTGTGTATTTACCAATAGATTATACGAACGCGGAAGCCTCGCCTCCGAAAGTTTCACGAAGAAGTATGGCCGTTAATCTTCTCGTACTCGAAGGCATTGTGATCGGCTCTCTCGAGGATGTCGCGCTCGATCGAGAGATCGTTCGTCCGTGAACGAACGTGAAGGAAAGCACGCTTCCTCGTTTCCCGACTAGATCTCACTCTATACATATATACATACATACATACATACATATATACATACATACATAGAAAGACGATTCGATTCATTCTCGTGTATTTAACGACGAACATTTTTATCATATTTTTTTTTTTATTAATCTTGACCTCAAATGAACTCTCATAGTTCATACGCAAGGAAAAAGGAGACTATATAAATTCATAGAAATTCATAAAAATAAATCTATCTGAAAGATTTGTTAAAACGTTTCGTTAAAACGTTTCAAAACATTGTCTTTAATTTAATTTTACAATTTGACAAATCTATCTGGGATTTTATTTTCAATGTTTTTTTTTGTTTTGTTTTATTTTTTTCTTTTTTTCTTCTCTTTTTTTCTTTTTTTCTTTTCTTTTTTTTTTCACGTAAGAACGTTTTTCGTTTTTCTTTATATGTTTTTATGATTTTACTTGAAAATATTTCAATGATTCATTTTATACGATATTTATTGGATTTTATGAGATTGACTTTATTTAAATTTATGACTTAAATTAAATGGTCAACGTTTAAGAGACAAAGAATTTTGGAAATGTTATAATTAATATTATAAATTTATGAGTTTATTTGAAATATTTTCTTAACATATATAAAACTGTAAAACCATAATTCCAAATTAAAAAAAAAAAAATATGACGAAAAACATGATGTATTTTACTGTATTTGTTGAAAAAAAAAACAAAAGAAAAGAAAAAAGAAAAAATTACATATAAAATATATTAGATAAAATTATATAAATAAGACAGCAATGTGTAATGGTAAGTAATTCGTTGGAAATTTTCATAATCTTATTTTTCATTATAATTAATCAAAATTATAATTAAAATTACAATCTTTATTTTTTTTCACTCTTTTTCTTTTTTTTTAAATTTTAAAACTAAAACAATCATTTTTTTTCATATAATTCTATAATACTGTACATATTAATAAAGTGTAATAATAAATAAAATGTAATAAAAAATTAATACTGTAAATATAAATAAGATTTTATAATACTCTAATTCTGTAATTGTTTTTTTTTTTTTCTTAAAGTATATATATATATATACACATATTCTTTAAAGAAAAAAAAAAAAATATATATATATATATATATATATATATATAAACAGTTATATATAGATATATCTAAGCATCTATCTTTATCTCATGGTCTTTGTCGAGTTCTCCGTTGGCGGAGAATTTCCAAAGCATTCCGTAACCACGCTAATATACGTGAAAGGACGCGATAAATCGTGTCCCATGGAATTCGACTGCTTTCACGAATGACATCGACCCTCGCCCATATTCTAACCGGAAGTTGGTAGTAGGTGTTACATATGATATTACGTATGACATTACACATGATATTACATACGTAAAATATGTTCTGGCGCCTCGATTTCATGTTTATATCGGTCGATCTACCGAAGTAGAATTAAAAGAAAAGGGAAAGAAAAAAAGAAGATGTCGGAAAAAAAATTTCCGATAAAAAAAAAAAAGAAAAGGAAAAACGAAATAAAAACTATTCGAAGATTAAAAATTTCATTCTAAAAAAAGAAAAATTGTTCGATAAATATTGTTCGACATTAATTTTGGATCGATTCGATGATAATAATAATAGTACTTTTTTTTGTTAATATCGATGTTGTAAAATAACCTTTTTTTGTTTTAATTTAATAACAAATAAGAATTCTTTTTTTTTTCTTTTTTTTTGTAATAAAGACAATTCTTTCATGAAAAAAAGTAAATAAATAAATAAAAATTATTTGATTTTTTTGATTTTGTTTCTTATTCTTTTTTTAATTATCATTTTAATTTTACAATAAAATTTTAAATTCATAAATCTAAAGAAAAAATCATTTTATTATCAATTTGACAATAAAATAATTTATAAAATGAAGGAATTTCATGATTCGTATTCGAAACGATTTGTGATCATAAATCTAAAGAAAAGAAAAAAAAAAAAAAAAAAAAAAAAAAGAAAAGAACAATTTTTTTTTATTTCATACTTAATACTTGAAATAATTTTGGAAATAAAGGAATTTCGTGATCCTTGTGAAACGATTCATGATTATAAATCTGAAGAAAAGAAAGAAATTTTTTTTTTTCATTTCATACTTGATAACAATTGAAATAATTTTTGAAATGAAGGAATTTCGTGATTCGTATTCGAAACGATTCGCAGTTTAGCCTAACCGTAGTACTATCTCTCGGTGAGTCTGGCCTTCTCCTCTTTCTTAACCCGGTCCACGGTAACTTACACGCCTACCTGTCCTGTCCAGAGGATAAGTACCGCGACAGGACGTGGACAAAGGGCTTTCCTCGAGAAAGAGAGACAAGGCTTGACGAAAATAGCACGCGAGACGCGAACCTTTTACATAGTTTACCGACGTACATTTCCACTATAATACGATAGTTTATTTCTCGGCGTCCTTGCCACGAGATCCTTACAAACTAAGATCACTTGTGTTAAACGAAAATCAAAAAGTATACCTATAACCTTTGTATTGTTCATTCTTACACGTTCAATCAAAATTTTTATTTTTACAATAAAATTGAAATTTTCTTTGAAAAATGTGTACGACAATTGTCACCTTTTTTTATCGTAAGATTTTTTTCAGAATTAAATTTTTTTATTATAATAATATATTAATTATAAGTTTTATTGCAAATTTGCGATAATTACGATTTGTATCTTAAGATTTTTAATTATTTACTTCTTTTTCTGTTATTATAATAATTACGATTCTTATAGTAATATTGCGAAAATTATTGGAATTGTATTCTAAGGTATTAATTATTTGTAATTTTTGTTGTTCTTTTTTATGAGATTATAATAATTAAGATTTTTATTGTAGGAGTAAGTTAATTATAATTTTTATTCTAAGATTATGTTAATTATGAAAGTTGTATTCTAAGATTTTAATTATTCGTAATTATTTCGAGGGAAGATTATAATAATACGAAGTTTTATTGTAAGAATATGATAATTATGATTATGATAATTATGATTTGTATTCTAACATTTCAATTAGATTTTAATGCTCCTTACGATTTTTTTGTAAGATAATAATAATTAAAATTTTCATCGTAAGATTGCGACAATTAAAATTAATATTCTATAATAACATCGTAATATTTATGATTATCGTTGTAAAATTATAATAATTATTATTATCTATAAATGTATGAAAAAAAAAAAAAAAAATCACCTTCCTCCTTCAATATTTTTTCTTTTTCACTTCGTTCAATCTTCCTTCTATCCCCCAAACATATTTTATCGTCTGGAATTTCTAGCAACTTCATTAAATATCTTCCTTTCTTTTTCTTTTTATTTTTATTTTTTTTTCTTTTTTTTTTTATTAAATCCTTCTCCGCATCCTCCCAGACTCGAAAATAAATTCTACCGAAATTTTGTTGACTCCTTTCCCTTAATTATCATTACCCCCCCCCCCCTCAGATAATCAAATACCGAATACTTCTTTTTTTTCGTTTTTTCATTTTTTTTTTCGGTACGTCGAAGAATACCTCAAGTAATTCCAATACTTTCGTTTTATTTTTTCATCGCAAAAGACATCGGTATAGGGGAAAGAAGGAGGATGAGAAAGGGACGGAAGAGACACACGTGGGCTCGTTAAAATTCCCTTTTTCATTCCGCGAGAAGGAGAGAAAAGAAGAAAAAAAGAAAAGGAAAAAAAAAATCAAGTCAAATCGAATCGAATCGAATCGAATAAATAAAGAGAGGTGAGATAGATAGATATAGAGAAAAAGAGAAAGAGAAAAAAAAGAGAAAGAGAAAGAGAGAGAGAGAGAGAGAGAGAGAGAGAAAGAAAAAAATGAGGAGAGAAAAATGTCGAGGACAGTTCGTGGTGTGTATCTAGCGGCGTAGGTCGCGTTAACCGATGTTATCTGTTGCGTAGGTACGCGGAGAGTACCAGTAGGATACCAGAAAGGTCGGACAAGAAGAGAAGAGACGAAGAAGAGGTGAAGGAGGAGGAGAAGGAGGGAAAGGAGAAGGAGGAGGGAAAGGAAAAGGAGGAGAAGAGGTGGAGAAGAAGAATAAGAAGAAGAAGAAGAGAGTTAGCTTCTGAATCGAAAGATGCGCGATTAACCCGGTAGCGGATCGCCAACGGTCTACCTCAGGCTACCGCGAATGCAAATACTCCGATACACGGATAGAGAGGGCCGATACTCTGAGAAAATAATACTCCTTCCGCGGTTCATAATTTTCCTATCGGACCATGGACCTAAACAAGCGAGTAAACCGTAATTAAATCCGCATATCTTTACATACGCAAATAGTTTCTCTCGTGGTTTCTCTCTTTTCTCTCTCTCTCTCTCTCTCTCTCTCTCTCTCTCTTCTTCTTCTTCTTCTTCTTTCCTTTTCTTTTTTTTTTTCTTTCTCCCCTCCTACATACTTTATCTACGCATAACTGTAGACGATAAAAATATAAATATTACGCGGATATATATGTAATCATGTTTAATTGTAACATTGATGAGGATTATTGTCGTTTCTTTTCATCTTCTTCTTCTACTTCTTCTTCTTCTTCTTTTTCTTCTTCTTCTCTTTAATTCCTTTTTTTTTTTTTTCTTCAATTAGATACTGCAAAGAAAAAGAAGAAATTCCTTTTTATCGCGTGCAACGGTAATAATTAATCATCATTCAGATTAATTTAGTATTCGAAAAATAATTTTATTTGAAAAATTGAGATATTACGAGATATTCGTTAACAAAAATTAATTATTCCTAATTTTATTACTAATTTATATTAAAAGTAAAGGAAAATATATAAAAAGTGATGAAAATTATATTAAAAATAAAGAAAAAAAATATATATATATATAAGAGCTTTTCTATATTAAATATCGTATATATCATTATGCTATTATTTTCGTCGTTATATCACGACAATGCAATTATCCTTAACTCGTCTAAACAATTTTTTCTCTTTTCTCAATCATACATTTTTATGAAGTACTATTAAAACTGATTCGTACGTAACGTAATTATCATAATAAATCGATTTATCTTTCATAAAATTTACAAGTTCTCGACATTTGACGCGGGATGAAATGAAGAAGAAAAAAAAAAGAAGAAAAAAGAAAGATAAAAGAAATACAAAAATGTAAAACAAAAAGGAAAGAAAAGAGGAACGAAAGATTTAAATCAAATGAGCGTCCGGCCTTTAACAGCGCCCTTCGGATATTTTCAGTCTCGTTAGCCCCTAAAAATTCTCAGACGTCTACTAACCACCCACCACCTCCCCTCCCCCTTTCCCCTCCCCCGCCAGCCCCACTATCGTCGTCATCCTCGTCGTTTTTCTTGTCTTACGGATTTGCTACATGAACGAGATTATGAAATAAAAAGAAAGAAAGAAACAACAGATATAACATCCATTAATATCATGTATACGAGGATGATTGAAGACAAGTAGTAATAGTAATCGGTCATCCGGTCTTGAAAAAGACAACATTATAAATGAAAATTATTATATATTCACTGATTCGAATGTCAGTAATCGAATCGTAGATTGTTTTCAACGTAAATCATACGACCGCCTTTAAATGGTAGATGACTTAAGAAGACTTTATTACTGGAAGAAGAAGAAGAAGAAGAAGAAGAAGAAGAAGAAAATGCGACAGTCGAGGAAACGGCGAAAGGGAGAAATGGCGACAAAGAGAGATGAAACGGCAAAACGTAAATACAAAAGGAGATAGAAATGATGAACGATAAAAAGGGAGAAATAGAACGATAACAATGAAAATAGAGAAAAATCGTCAATGATAAGAGATGATAAGTTAGGAGAGAGAAGAAAAAAGGATAGAAAGTGAAAGAAATTGTGATAGACTAGAACGAGAAAGAAAGAGAAATAATAAAAATAGAAAGTGAATTGGAAACGATAATGTGAAAAAAGAGAATGATAATAATGGAAAGAGATGGATAATGAGAGCGATAATTAGCGAAAGAAAGTAAGTGAAGGAGAATGAGAAAAATTGAAAGATATAAAGAGAGAGAGAGAGAGAGAGAGAATGATAAAAGGAGAAAGAAATTGACAAGAGCAATTAGAAAAGAAAAGAGATATGATAATGACGAAAAAAGAATGAAATGGATAGAGATAGAGAGAGTAATAGAGAGAGAAAGAGAGAGAGGGAGAAGAATCCTGTTCGGCGAATTGAGTTTGAAGAAAAACGAACTGATGCTGGCTGCTGGAGCATGCTTGTGTATGAGATAGAGATAGAGAGAATGAGTGGTAGGAGAGAGGGTGGACGGGAGGGAGGAGGGTAAAGAATCGTCAGAAAACAGACGGCGCCGAGCGTGTTAATTGCAACGATAAACTCTCGCGTGGACCTTTCGTCCTTCGCACATACTGTTTCTCTTATTTTCTTTCTTTCAATTTTCATCTCTTTCACTCTTTCTCTCTCTCTCTCTCTCTCTCTTTCTCTCTCTCTCTCTCTCTCTCTCTCTCTCTCTCTCTCTCTCGTTCTCTCTTTAACACTCTTGAGAATGAGGCATCATCGCGAAAGTCGACCTTTTCCGCGTATTACTATCGCACACAAAAGCACGGTAGAGTTTTACTCCGGTAAGACATTAATAAACGGTCGTCGAGACTCATCCTCGGTGAGCTTAGCTCTTCTTGGGTTCTCTCAAATAAGCTTAGAAGTATAATAACGATGAAAACTTAAGCCGTGTAAGCTATCTTAATGTTGTTCGTTACGATCTTCAGAGACATTCTTAAGCGCACTCGAGTATTAAAGACCTTCCTTTATTTTGATAATAGAAAGAAAAAGAGAGATAGAAGGACAACACAGAGGAAGAAAGAGAAAGACAGAGAGAGAAAGAGAGAGAGAGAGAACACAGAGAGACAGTGAAATATTCTACTAATATTTATTTATATCATTTATTTATCTTAACGTTTTTATAATATTTATTTATTTATCTCTTTTATTTTTTTTTTTTTTTTACTTTTTTTTTCATTATCATGTGTCTATATGATTATTCGCATTTTTGATTATCTCGATTTTTATCTATATCCCATGTATTGTATAATTTTTAATCGATCATATATATTTACGTATACTTATATAAATTTACTTAATTTTTAATATTTACTTAATACTTATTTAATAATTGTTAGCTCTAATTAATGAAATAAACGATAAATACAAAATTCTCTATTATTCTGTGTCATCCAGTTAAAAAAAAAATATATATATATATATATATATACTTTTTTTTAATTATTAACTTGAAAATAAATTTAGAAAAAAAAAAAGAAAAAAAAAGAAGAACGAGGAAAAAAAAGAAACGAACTTTATTCTACGTTCAAATATAATCCCGGAACTATATATGTATGTATGTATATTGTATGATCCATGTATGTATGTATGTAATACATATCTCAGGGATTATTATTCGCACAACTATTTATAAATTTTCGTTTGTCGAGAAGGAGGACTCGAATTTCCGCTTTCACTGTGCGCGTAAAAAAGATAGAAGAAAAGAAAGAGAGAAAGAAAGAAAGAAAGAAAGAAAGGAAGGAAGAAAGAAAGGAAGGAAGAAAGAAAAGAAGAGAAAAAAAAAGTATAAACGAGAATATACCTTTCGAGGGCGCAAAAGCTCTTTCAGTGCTATAGACGTGAATTATCGACTTGGAAGAATTAAGATCCTTCCTTTTAAAAGTGTCGGCAAAATGCCGTAGCAGCAACAACGGCAACGGCAACGGCACACAAGGGAACTTTAACATAAGAGTTGCTAACTTCTTCTTGTTGCATATCGCGTAATACACGAGAGAGCTACATTTAAAATATGAGAACTGGCAAGGGTGAGAAGAGGTCAATTTTATAAGCGTCAAATCCTTGCTTTCACTGCATTTGTAACGTGACCGAGGAAAAAGAAAAAAAAAAGAAAAGAAACAAAATATGGCGGATTCGAACTTCTTTTACTTGTGGCGCCGCACCGTTGACACAAAAGAGACGGATCTGAATGATCGACTTGGCTTCAGTCGAGAAGGGACCCGTTTTATTTTTATTTCTTTTCTTCTCTTTTCTTCTCCTCAACGTGAGCTTCAACTCGGTCAAACGTTTTCTTGATTAATAGCACGTAAATTTTACTTCATTCGAATAATCGTTTTCGAGGTTAAGAAAAAAAAGAAAATGGACGATTATATATAGGCATATAACGTGTTTGTGCGCATGCGTTAATGCCGAATTTTTAATTCTGACTCGTAAAATAAGTCAAGTATTTTTAATTTTAATCATTCGACGAATTACATTTATCGTAAATTAAAAAAAAAATATTTGCATAATTGATTAATAATAAAATTTAAATTTCTTTTTAAAATATATACATATGTATATGTATGCGTGTGCATACATATTTATGTATGTACATGTTTATGTGGGTAAGTCAAATGGATTTGTTTATCTGAAAAAGAAATTCGACGAATTCGAAATTGAAAGAAATTTTTTTTACGAAAAGCTTAAATACAATTGACCTTTGAGTTTTGCTAAAAAGATTTCGTGACATAAAAAATTATTTACAACTTTATTAATACTGTAAATATCGAATAAATAAAAAAAAAAAGAAAAAATAGGTGGATGAGTTAACGAAAAAAAAAAGGAAAGAGAAAAGAAATATCATTGACTAAAAGAACAAAAGAGAAAGGAGGAAAAAGAAAGAAGAATTAGAAAAAAGTTAATAAAACAAAAGAAAAAAACAAGATAATAGAAACAAGAATCTACGAATTGTAAAATCTCCTCTACTTTTTCTATATACATACATACCTACATACATACGTATACGTATGTTTGCAAGTTGAATGAATTTATTTAACCCATACGAATTATACGAATTCAAAATTGAAAGAACTTTTCTATTCCTTATCATTGATCATAAATCGATCCTAAACGAAAATGTAGACGAATTGAATGAAAAAAAAAAAAAGAAAGAAAAAAAAAGGGAAAGAAAGAAGAAGATTAGAGAAAAGAAATATCGACTCAAAGAAAAAAAAAAAAAGAAAAAAGTAAAAAGAAAATAAGGTAAAAGAAAAAAGAAAAAGAAATAGAGCAAAACAAAAATAACAAAAAAGAACAAAAGAGAAGAAAAAAAAAATAATCCTCGTAATAAGGAACCACAAGACAACAAGAAGTTGTCAAATCTCTTTCACGCTATATTCTTTATACAACTTATTACGAGTTGTATGAATATTGGACAACCAATAGGAAGGAAGGAAGGAAAGAAGAAAGGAAGGAAGGAAGGAAAGAAAGAAAGAAAGAAAGAAAGAAAGAAAGAAAGAACGGAATTGGAAAGGGGAAGGGGGACGAGGCAAGAAGTGAGGAAGGTTCGGCCATGAATTATCGGCACCACTAAACGAAGAGAGAACGGCATCAATAAAAGTGAGAAGAAGAAGAAGAAGAAGAAGAAGAAGAAGAAGAAGAAGAAGAAGAAGAAAGCAAGGCTCTCGTGAGCTCACAAGCGAGCTACCGAAGAACGCTCGTTACCAAGAGCGACGTCCGCTCTGCTTCGAGAATATTGCTCGTGACTCATGGCCCGTGAGTAAAAAGCCAGAGTAATGAAGCTCTCCCGATCCCGGTAGAAAGAAAGAAAGAGAGAGAGAGAGGAGAAAAGGAGATTCGTCGCGGTATCCAGTGGACCACCAGCTTCGAAAGAGTTCAAAGTCGAATTCCTCGCATTTACGAGTATCCTCTCTCTCTCTCTCTCTCTCTCTCTCTCTCTCTCTCTCTCTCTCTCTCTCTCTCTCTCTCTCTCTCTCTGTCTATCTCTTTCTCTTTCTCTCTCATATTTTCATTCTACTACAAATTTTCCCATCGTTTTCTTTTCTAACAATAATTTATTGTCAGTAAATATCGTGTATGATGTTAAAACATGAGAGTAAAGATAAATTTATATATATATATATATATATATATATATATATGCATATATTAGGTGGACCGGAAAGTAATATCGCTTTCTTAAATTAAATTCAAACGAATAAATTTTTAACAAGTTTTTATTTTTAATCACAATCAAATATCGACATACGCAGAAACGACATTACTTTCCGATCCACCTAATATATATATATATATATATATATATATATATATATATATATATATATATATATTTTTTTTTTTTTTAAATCAGTAAAGGATTTTTGAAATACAGATCATTCGCAAAGATTGTTTGAAAATAATATTAAAAAACAAAAAAAAAACGAAGAAAAGTAAAAAGGAAATTCTAAAATGTGAAAATCGATTTCTATAATTATATATATATATATATAAAATATAAAAAAAATAAATATAACTTGTAAAATACAAATCTTATACGTGCGTACCTATATATTTTCATTTTTTTTATTACATTTATTTTTTATATTTCAACATGATTAAAAAAAGAGAGAGAGAAAGAGAGAGATTGATCTTTATATAACAATTTTTCTTTTTTCAATATTTTTCGATAATTAGAATAATCAATTTTTTTTTTTTTTTTTACTAATTTTCATTCAACGACCTATATACCTATATATACGACATATATAACTATGCATCTATATTTTGTTTATATCTTTATATAGTAATTTTTCTTAAGTTTTTCTTAAATAAATTTCCTGAAAAAAATACATATATACTTTTTAAATTTATATTTAAAAAAAAAAAATATATATATATATACACACACATATATATTTAACGTTAAATATTTTTTATTTTAACGTTTATATATATATATATATGCACACACATATATAAATATATAATGTAAGATATCTTGATTTGAATGATAAAGAAAAGAAAGTTTAGACATTAAGGGATGGCATATAGTCGATAGATTCGCATTAACTTTAAGAAGAGAGAATTCTCCGAACGTCTTATAAGATACGCGACATCAAGAGAGTGTCAGCAGGATAGAACGGTGGGAGGGAGGCAGGGGGAGGGGGGCGCCATACTACACGCGCTTAGTCTCTCCCGTCTACTATCGATTTTCACGCCGTCCGACAGACGTCGACGTTAAACCGATTCGATTCGCTTTGAAATAAACGCCAACTATTCAAGACGATGCTCGATGATACCGTAGATCCGTCCAAAGGAATCAATTAAGAAAAGGGAGTCCTGAACATCGAAAACGTCCTCTAAGTATTCTTTAAGTCTTTTCTACGTTCACTCCTATTACTATATCTATGTATCTCGTAGATATGTGAGTTAGAGAAACTTAGACATACAAGAAACTTACATGTTCTCTCTCTCTCTCTCTCTCTCTCTCTCTCTCTCTCTCTCTCTCTCTCTTTCTATCTTTCGTTATCTCTTGCTCTCTCTTTCTCTTTCTTTTTCTCCTTCTCTCTCTCTTTCTCACAACTGGCAATGGCTTCGCTAGCTAGAGCTCGGTTTATCGGTTCTACCGGACGACGATTACTTCCGTATTCAGCATCCTCCAGATGTACGATGATTAGCGCTAGATTGGCGCTAAACCGCGGCTCGTACATCGTGCTTGAATGCCAAATGAGGGGGGAATCCGTTTTCCCGCTTCTCCTTTGGACAGGAAATTTATTCGACTTCTCTCTTTCTCTCTCTCTCTCTCTCTCTCTCTCTCTCTCTCTCTCTCTCTCTCTCTCTCTCTCTCTTACTCTTTTCGACTTTCCATAACCATCCCTGAGATCACCTCTTCTTCTTCTTTCTCCCTTTTTGTTTCTTTCTCCTAGTAATTGAATTCCAAGAAGTCGATATGGCGTCTCGATAACTCATCGATTTGCATTCCCATATAATCGTAAACTTTCGTTAACTTTTAAACGATTTAGTAAAAGAGATAATCTTTTGAATCATGTTGCCACCATTTTTTTATCCGGATATATCTACACGCGTTCATAAACGCGTACTATTTGTTTTGTTTTGTTCTTCTTTGTTTGTTTTTTTTTTGTTTCTTTTTTTTTCAATTTATTATATTGCATATTATTCTCTTCTTCGAAACTTTTAATAATCGTTTTTTCAAATAATTCTTCCGATGAATTACGAGACTCATTTTATTGAGTATCTCAAATATTTTGCTTTTTTTCTTCTTCCTTTTCCTTTCTTTCTTTCTTTTTTTTTTTTTTTGTTCTTTATTCGCAATATGATTGATGCTGATTAGGATCAGATGTTATGATTGATTATAATGATATAATATCGATGATCTTATTCTATAGTATTAATTAGAAGAAACTTGTTCGTATAAATTAATCTCTAGATCGATTATTCTAATTATTTAAAAATATAGAAAAAAAAAATAACAAAAAATAAAAAAAAAAAATAAAAGAAAAAGAATTAAAAATTATATATTGAAGATCAGCCATGTATGATCGATTAATCATTGATCATCCGCAAATATAAAAAATAAATATAACTTAAAAAAAATATATACATACATATGTCGAGATACATATATACATAGATGCATAAATCGAATATGCATAGAATTACTATTATAATAATTATTATAATAGTAATTCTTTGAGACGTTCGATTTCAAACTATGACTATCTTAATAAAATTAAAAAAAATATACATATATATATTTTTTTTTCTTCATTCAATCAATATACTAATATTAGGTTAAAAATATAATATAAAAATTTTCAAATATTAAAATTATTCATTATAAAAAATGTTCTTTAATCCAAAGTTTCATTCGTATTATCTGTCAATGAATACAATTTTTATTCACTTTTAACGAATCAATTTAAATTCAATTGTTCAATAAAGAAAAAAAAAAAAAAAAAAAAAAAACTAAAAAAAAGAATTAGAAATTAATTTCAATTTATCCTTAAATTTTGATATACCTATATTGAATTAATAAATTCGATTAAAATGCATCCATTTAAAATTCAAATAAATGTAAACATTCTCAATTGATTTTCAACAAATATATACGTACGTACGAAGGAGAATGATTGATCAGAAACGTGAATGAATAAATTTAGAAAATTGACGCCACCTTGAAATTCCATATATGTACGTGATGGTAGGCAAGTCAAGGTCATCCAAGATACCGTACAAAATATATATATATATATATATATATATATATATATATATATATATATATATATATATCTTCTAGTAAAGATGCTGTCTTTCCTTTATTTTCCAAGGACTAAACTACTATGTGACAATAAAGACGACAATGCGAAGACCACACAATGATCAAGGCGATCTTAATGTCCTTTCATTCGTGACAATTAAATACGTTTATTGTCGAGGTCACCAAAATAAATATGCAGCATGCGAGAAGCAATTTCGAAAGGATACAAAGAGAAAGAGATCCTCATTCCGCGACATCCGCGTTCTTTCATATCTTGTGATCCCACAAGAAACCAGTAGCTCTATATATATTTACATATGTATATATATGGGGTGTTTGAAAACAAAAAAATTTTATTGAAATGTTATAATACGTTTAATTGAGCATAATGATAAGATAAGAAATTAATATGAATTGATTGATATAAAAATAGTTTTTTTTTTGTATTTTTTTTTTGTATTTTTTTCTTTTTTTTTTTTTTTTTTTTTTTTTTAAAGGAATATGGAATCTATGAATAAGTAAAAAATACTTTCGATCATTACACAATAGTCGATCGAATTAAATTTTTAAATAATTAATTAACGAAAGAATTTGGATTATTCGAATGATCTCTTTTTTATTTCTTTATTAAGATGTTCGATTGTTAAAGCATGAGATTATTTTTTGTACTATTAATATCCCTCTGTCTTTCTCTTTCTTTTCTTTTCTTTTCTTTTCCTTTTTTATCCTATTTACAAATCTCATTTTATTTTTATATCTTTTATTTTTATTTCTTTTTTCTTTTTTATCTGATAAAAATTATATTTTAAGTATATTTGTCTTTCATTCCTAACAATAAAATAAGGATACTCTTTATTTATCGCATGTTCGACAAATTATAATGATTATTCCATCTCAATCATTCTGGTTTTTTTTTTTTGTATCTAATACGACAATAACAATTTTCAAACGAGTTGTGTCAGCTAAGCAAAAAACTTGGTTGGTGTTTTCCCGATGTTTACCAATCAATTATATACTACGACTTTTCTTTCCATCCATAATGGATAAAGTTTTAACTTCTATCTTTACTAAGTAAAAAACAGAAATAAGAAGCTAAACAAGAAAAAGAAGAAAAAGAAGTAGAAGAGGAAGAGAAGACTTAAGAACTCGCAAACGATTATTTAACGTTGAGTAAGTCGACGATAAAGAAAATGATGAATTTTAGATGAAGGAGGGATACTTTCTATGTCTTTTTGTGTATGTGTATATATATATATATATATGTGTGTGTGTGTGTGTGTGTGTGTGCAAGAAACCAGAAATAACGATTTCAAGGCAAAGAAATATTATTCGAAAAGGAATTCTATTTTACCGGAACTTGTTTTCGAGAAAATAAATCAACAACGTTGCATTTTATATTTCGATCCAATAGATCAACTTTTTAATTTATTTTATAATTTATAAATATATATTTATTATTATAAATATATATCTGTGATTTATAAATATATATATATATATATATATATATATCGAATAACATCGTTTGTGATTAATAATTATTTTATGAAAGAATTAATTCAAAGAAAAATAATTAAAAAAAAAAAAAAATTATTTTTCTTTGTCATTAGGATTTAATTGGTAGAGAAAATTTTGGTTCGTACGATATTATACCACCCGGTACGTTGTTTTATAATCTTGTTTTCTTTTTTCTCTTGTTTTACTTTTTTTTTTTTGTTTCTTTTCTTAAACATACACAGAGATAGAAGAAAAGGTTTACTATGATGTATAACTTTTACCCACGAATGTGTTTTATTTAAATTAAACGTTAAAATTTTTTCTTTCGAACAATACGTTCACTCTATATATTATTTCATAATTTATTTATTTCCCTTTTTTGCTTTATTTTTCCCTTTTGTAAAAAGTTCATTACGATTCACTCGGTGGATCGATTGTTCAATCAAAGATCTTATAAATATGCGAACAATAATGAAAAATTGTTTATGCGATTATAATATAGAGTTCGAATTCTTTTTTTTCTTTTTTCTTTTAAATATTTTTCGTTCTTTTTATTGTCTTCTTTTTTTTTTTGTTCTTCTTTATGTTTTTGAACGTCATAACAAAATCATTTTTCTCTACAGGTCAATGCAACCTTTTAAGAATAGAGAGAGGCCAATGTGAACTTACGTGAACTTACTCATACTCAAACACATTAATACATATGCATATATGTGTACATATACATATATGGTGGTGTCATGGTGCCATCGATCTTGGCAGGATCGATGAATGGGATGATTAACGTTCGTCTTGGGATTCTCTCGATCTTCTCACCCACGCGTTTCTCAAGAGAGACGAAGGAACCTTTGCCGTGAAATAATTAATTAAACTGTGAAAACCGTATGCTCGAATCGAGAATAAATAATCGACTGTCGACTCTTAAAATATCTGTCTTTGTCCCATCTAAATATAAGATTGATAAAAATGTTGATAATTAATATTTATATAAAATTAACCGCGCACGTACACGTACACACACACACACACACACGCACACGCACGCACACATTTATGTACACGATTTAAAAAATAATATATTCAATCACTTAAGAAAAAAAAATTGTATTGAACGACGCATTTAAATCGTAAGATCAATCGTTCTAATTATCGAGAAATAAAATTTAAAAAAAAGAAAAAGAAGGAGGAAGAATTATAAAATAAAAAAAAAAAAATTAATCTTAAGATAAAATGAAACTAATTCTATAAAAACATATAGCATACAAACACACAACATACATACATACACACACACACACAGAGGCAAACACACACATATACGCACATGTGCTATATATATATATATATATATCGCATAAACATATAATTGAAAAAATAATTGATTTAATCACACATAAAAAAATTTTTACGACACATTAAACAGCAAATGATAATTTCAGATATTAGCATGTAATATAGTAGTATATAATTCTCATGTTAGGTATTAAACTGGCAGAGATTATTAAGCCGGAAGTTGTCTATGCTTCACACGAGTCTCTCAGTAACGTCATAGAGATAATGCACGAGATCGACGTACTCGATCGAAAGTCAGGGCCGCCAGCTGTCAACCATTTTCACTCGAGTCGACGGTTCATCTCGATCGGATGGACAGCATGTTTGCAAGGAGAGTATCGACCGTGCTCGTTTTGTAATAAACGTCAAATTACTGGACAATCAATGTATTTACTTTGAGATAATTTCAATGCGTTCCGTCATGTTTATACATATATGCACCCAAGTTTTTTTTTTTTTAATTTTTTTTTTTTTCTTTTTTATACATATACACGAGAATCATATGTAATTGAGCTTTGAAATCTTCCACGTCAGCGGATATGTATGTATGTATACGATGAAAAAAAATTTACTAACCCAAGTAATATGACCTTTTGCTGATTAGTTTCTAATATATCCGTTTATATTAATATCCTCTTTATTTTTCTTATTTTTTTTTTTTGTTTTTTTTTTTTTTGTTTTTTAATTTTTTATTTCAACGTATACAACGAGCTTCTATATGAGAAAGTGTAAATGTTACTGTTCGTTTTTTTTTTTTTTTTTAATATGCAATTTGTAAGCGCATTAATTGTTCTTGCCAATTTCTACGTGCAATAAATTATCCGTGAAAGTGGTGAATTTTATTGATAAAAATGAAAATTAAAAAAAAAAATAAAAAATGAATAAAAGAACTAATATTCTTTTTTTAAATATAGTTTACACGCGTTAATTATTTTTTCTTTTATAAATTTCTACGTACAACTTCCTCATAAAGGTATAAGTTTTATTTAATAGAAAAAAAAAAAAAACAAAAAAACAAAAAAAAAAAACAAAAAAGTAAGAAAGAAAAAATTACGTCGAATCTCAACATTGAAACTACTTTGAACGTTCATTAACATTCATTAATATCAAATCGGACACTTTCGACTTTCCTATCCGAAGAAATGATCCTTCGAGTTTCTAGTAAATATTCCAAATCGTTCGATCCAATTTCGTAGTCACTATCTCTCAGATAGACAGATAACTTTCACGTAGTTTGAAATCGAATCCGATTGGCCATCTGGACGATCTCCTATATGTAAGTGGAACGTGGAATCCTCTAATATCTAATTGTGACATTAGCAATGGTATTTATTAGTAGTAACGATAGAGCTAATCCTCTCGAATGCGTGAGCCAGTATTTCGTCTTCGACTTGACTTTCCAAAGTGAAATGCAACGAACTCGTATGTCATTGACGAGTGAAAATGTGAATGAAATGGATTTACAAAATTGTAACATATCTATTATTTCTTAATTAAATTCATTCATAAATATAATAAATAATCTAATCGAAGAAATCGTTTATCCCTCGTTCCCAACAAAAAAATATATCAATAGACATGAAGTAGCTATAAATATCGAAAATTATCTATAATGATAGACCCAATGATTCCTATAAAATCTATAAACTTTTATATCAAGTATTATTACAAATATATAAATTATTAATGTAACATCTTTATTGATATCTTTTAGAAAATTATAATCACGATATCCCAACGCATTTATTTCATATATTTTTTAATTAAATTATACAGGATGATTTATTTTAATTATATAATAATTCAATATTTAATTATATATCTTGATAATTAACGATTTATCCGTATTTCTTTTTTATTTAACTTTTTAACAAAAACTACAACAACAACAACAATAATAATAATAATAATAATAATAATAATAAGAAGAAGAAGAAGAAGAAGAAGATTTAAAAGAATTTACAAAGAATTAATAAAATTATGAATTAAAATCTCCATAAAGAGATCCTATTTATCTCCGTTGGAAATTAGAAAATAAATCAGCTGGTGCATAAAGAAAAAAAGAAAGAAAAAAAAAAAAATAAAAAACAGAAATATCTAGCGAAGACTCTTCCAGCTTCCTACTTTATAATTTTTCTCATCTATTAATCCGAGTCAAAAGAAAAAAAGAAAAGAAAGAAAAAAAAAAAAGAGAAAAAAGAAACAATAAAAAAGAAGAAAAAAGTTATTTCATTCGATTCACGGTCGACATCAGCCACTTTTTCACTAATCCACGTAATAATTTCGCTTTTAATTGCTCTAGAAGTATCTTTAATTTTCTCGATAGTGAGAGAGAGAAAGAGAGAGAGAGAGAGAGAGAGAGAGAGAGAGAAATATTCATTAGAATGAGATAACCAGTCGAATTTCCGGTTTATCTCGCTGCTCTTTTGAATCTTTATAACCTTCAATAAGCTCGACATAAATATGTGATATCTATCATGTCTTATGTAACATATATGTATATATATGTATATATATGTATGTATATGTATATATATATATATATACACATGTATTTATTGTTATGTAAAGAGTCATATAATTCAACTATCTGGAATTATAGCAGGAAGAAAAGAAAAAGATCTATAAAAAAAAAAAAAGAAATTCTACAGAAGTAACAAAAGAAAAGAGAAAAGAAGTGTATCTATGCAACGGAACTTTAATATTAATATGACATCTAAAAATAATAATAATAATAATAATAATAATAATAATAATAAAAATAGTAATAAAACAATATAATCATTTTTACAAGGTGAAATTAATCAGAAAAAATAAGAAAAATTTGATATTGAAGAAGTCGATTGAAAAGGAACGATAGATCGATCTTTTAGATTCAAAATATTCAACAGATTATTTTTAAAAATTTTTATTATATTATATAATATATATATATATATATATATATATATATATATATATATATAATATCGTTATATATATTTATTCTCTCTCTCTCTCTCTCTCTCTTTCTCTCTTTCCCTTATAAAATTTTTATAATTATATAAAACTTTTTTATAACTATTTACAATTATAAAAAAATTTTATTATTCATAATACAATAAAAATTATGAATCGATATATCAAGTGCTTTGCATGTTATTTCGTAATATACTATTTCATAAAATCTTATTACTTTTGTTTTTTTTTTCTCTTTTTTTTTTATCCTTTTCTAAACGTATACAGACGAAATCGTTCACTCTACAACAAATATGTGAAAATCTTTATGAATTTTTTCAAATGAAAATTTTTTATAATACCGACTTTTAAGACGACATTTAAGAACGAAAGATCGATTAACAGAGAAAGCTTAATTCACGATAACTAACTAATCAAACTAACGAGCCAATCAGAAAATAAAATTAATCTAATAAATTATTCGTAACCAGTTAAAACAAAGATTCTCTTACTTCGATCTAAATCACTTTCTTAGATTTATCTATAATGAACGTGGGAGAGTATATACGTACGTATGTATATAAGTTACGTGTGCTTTTACACGATTTCACTACTTTTGCTTTTATCTTCGCTTTTGCTATTGCTCGGTGTTATAGATAAATGCGTTATTTTACATCCTTCGAAATAAAGATTTTTATTCCCACGACGTTTACATTAACGAAAATCATTCTATAATGAGACACGTAATTCTTTAATCTCAGTACTAAGAACATCCATATTTCAATGGGAAAATAATTCTCTACGTTCTAACTTCTAATCACAACCGGTCTCTATGATGAACACGTAATTAGAAATTACGTAACGCCATTATCGATAATTGAAATTTGTTCGCGTATGTTAACATTTTGCATAAATCTAAATAACTCACATAACTCACATAAGAACTCGAGAATTATTTCAACAATTTCTAATTATTTGTTTTTAAACTTTCTCTCTCTCTCTCTTTCTCTTTCTCTCTCCCTCTCTCTCTCTCTCTCTCTCTCTCTCTCTCTCTCTTCAAATCATCAAACTCTAATTTCGTTAATATTAATCAATTTTTAAAATACCTTTTATTTGATACTTATCACGCAAAAAGAAGCGACAAACTTTACACCATAGTAAAATCTAATTCCGATCATTTAAATTCTAAATTCTAATATTCTGTTAATAAATAAAATTATTCGTTTATTCATAATAAAAAAAAAAAAAAAAAAAAAAAAGAAACGTTAAAAGCAAAAATCAACAAAAAATTTATACAACTTCTATATATTATATTAAATTTCTATATAATTTCTATCGCAAAATTTAAATAGCACAAATTTATCGCAGACAAATTTTTAAAATCTAAATATAAAAACTTAAATAAATTTGAAATAATTTTCGATACGATCAATATTATCTATTAATATCCATGATGTATTTAATGAAACAAATAATTGTCAATATATTTTTAACAAAAATTGAACGATCAAATAATCAATCAAAATCTTATCGAAATGACTAAGACACTAAGATTTTATTTAATTATTAAAAAAGAAAGAAGAAAAAGAAATAATAATAACAATAATAATAACAATAATAATAATAATAATAATAATAATAATAATATTTAATACTTATAGTATCCAACCGGATCGAATCGCCAGGTCGACAAGCTGACGTCAGCCAGTCCAGCACAAAACATGTGTGCGAAATTTAAAGAGAAAGAGAAATGATGCACGTAGGACATTCCAGGAACGTCTTTGGATTCGTGTCCTTTCTCGCTTGTCGTCTCGATTGCCATACCAGGAAGTCTATAGTGATTACGATAACGTGGCGCCAGGAGCGATCCTTTCCTTCCCCCTTGCCCTTGACTCATCTTTCGCAGTCAACCAAACTCAATCTCTAGAATAAAGAACATTACACTTGAAACAATACTACTTATCGAATCAGCATTTTAATTCTTTTTTTTTCCTTTTTACCCTTTTCTCTCTCGTTTTCTTTTTTTCTTTTAACTCTTTTACTTCGAATTTTTTCTGAGAAATACTTTAACTCTTTTCTAAAATATTTCATTCGAAAATCCTCACACCTTGAATTTTAATCTACGCGATTATCAATCGTAAATTTTTTTTTTTTTCTTTTTTTTTTTTTTTAATTTACGATTGAAGTACTACGACGACAATTTTGTTTGTTTAAACAAAAAACGAGGAATAAATTTTTTGTACTTTTTGAAGTAGATCGAAAAAAAGAAAAAAAAAACAAAAAAAGAAAAAATTTCATTCGAATGTTTGTACAAAATATCTAATACATTCTGATTCTAAATTTTTAATTATGTATTAAAGTCTTACGATGATAAATAATTTCGTTGATCTAAAAATGAATAACGAATTTTTTTTTTATTATTACTAAAAACTCTATTTTTAGAAGAAACAAAATGAATACTATAACGATACTAATTTTCTCATCTCAAATCTAAACGCAATTTCTGTTTCCTGTAATTTCTATCAATTTCCAAGCGATAAATTGATATTAAACAAACCAAGAAGAAAGATACAAGTTTGATAACAAAAATCAACGACGATCATTTAGCTTTCTTATAATTTATACAACTAGTTTTTAAAATAGTTGAAAATACAATTTATTAGTAATAAAATATACTTTCTCTCTTCTTCAAGTTCTCTCTTAAAAATAGATTTTATCTAATACATAAAAGTATACGAAAAAAAAAAAAAAACGAAAATATCATCCCAAGAAAATTTTATATTGATCATAACAATTTAAAAAATATTTTCTCGAACTCTAAAACGAACTTAAAAGGATTATTAAATTTATATATACATATATTTATATATATATTTATTATATATATATAATAAATAATATATATACATATATATATATATATCACTGTAATAAAAAATATATATATTATATATGTTATAATAATAATCCTATAATATTTATATCAATATTAAAATTTATATTAAAGATTATTATAATACTAATATTAATATTATAATAATCCTATAAAATGAGCTACGAGCATAATTAAAAATTCAACAACGAATTAACTATATTTTTATCTGTCCTCTCTCTGTCTTTATTTTTTTTATTGGTACCAAAATATATATATATATATATATATATATATATATATATATATATAAATGTAATTATATATACATTTTCGATCAATATTGCCAAATATTGCCGAATGCACTTCGTTTTTTATTTATTTATTTACTTAAATATTTCTCTCATGCATGCAATGTTTTTTATCCGAAACAGGAAGGACATCGTTAAATCAACGATCGAATTCTCGTCTAACGGCATATATCAGTCGTTGGCAAGGTTTTAATAACTTTCACTGGGAGGAACCGTCGTCTTATCTTTACGAAGGCCATAGGATGCAATACGTAACGAGGACGCCGTATGGTGAAATTGAAATCGTACAAAGAATGCGCTTAACGTTTACATTCCCTGCCGTAAAAATGTTACAAATACGACAAGTTGGTATACGAGAAAGAGAAGGAAGGATTAAAGGAAGGAAGGAAAGTAAGATTTAAAAATGAGAGAGAAGAAAAATGTATGGAAAAAAAAAGAAAAAAAAAAAAAAAGAGAAAAAAAGAAGAAGAAAAAATAAATATGTATGTAGTAAACAGGGTGGACCATTAGGTACGTGTTTTCGAATTAAAATCAACTCATAAAGTATAATTTCTCGACGGTCTCTAATATGTCCGAGAAACGAAAATAAAAAATATATATATAAAATATATTTATAAAATATATATATATATATATATATATATATATATGTATAAATAAAAGAAATAAAAAGAGATAGAGAGAGAAACAGAAAGAGAAATAAAAAGAGAGAGAGAGAGAGAGAGAGAGAGAGAGAGAGAGAGAGAGAGAGAGATCTTAACGATACTATTTCCAAGTAAATTATTACGTATTTAAAAATGCTATATCATTTTCTTATCAAAATATAAGAGAGTTTACATATTTTACATAATCTGACATGTATATCTGGATACAATTACAGCTTGTAAAAATATATTAATCAAGAAATTAAATTTGTTTTATACAATAAGGGTATAATTATATAATGCAGTGTGTACATATATATGTATGTACATGTATACAATATATGTAAGTATATAAAGTATAATTATGAATTGTAAAAATGAGTTAATGAAGAAATAAAATTTTCTTATTAAATATCATATTATTATATAATGTGATATGCATGCATATGAATTGATGATTATGAAAATAACCTAAGTCATATATATATAATGGATGCACATTACTATGATATCGATCGATGTATACACAACAATGATCGATCAAAATTTTCTTTTTATTTAAGATTACATTCATAATTATAAATACACATATCGCATATATAATAAATAATACATAAAATATGTCGACAGATAATATCGGCGAAGGATTCAATTTGTAAAAAAAAAAAAAAAAAGAAAAAGAAAAAGAGAGAGAGAGAGAGGAAAAAAAAGAAAATAAAAAGTAAAAAAATAACAATGTTATGCGGTTACAAAATTATAGCGAAACTGTGCATTTCAAAGGAAAAAAAAAATAAATAAAAAAGAAAAATAAGAAAAAAGAAAATAAAGAAATATTAGTAGCAGAACAATAATTATTTACACGCATATTACAGTAGACCCTATATAATTAAGAGTTATAACACATAACTTTAATTTTCGACTGTTACAGATATTCAAACTTATACGACTCGTTTTATATGACCCCCCGACATATTTCAGATCAAGTCAAACAGAAAGAAAAAGTTAAAATATATATTTTTTTCCTTGTCCTTGTTATTTTTGTTGTTGTTATTGTCGTTGTCGTTGTCGTTGTCGTCGTTTTCATTTATTCGAGCCGACAATTTTCAGCAATTTTCTTTATCACCTTGGAAAATCTCAAGTGTCGGTCTCTTTTGAAAGCGGTCTCTTTATGAACGTTACCTCCCATTTTTCTCGCTCTCCTTTTCTCACCGCGAGGCCTTTCGCTCTGTTTTACAAGCTCGTTGCGTTATATTCTACATGTGTATGTGTATATAAACGTAATGAAAGGCGCCATCGCCGTTATAGCAGTTAACACTATTACCGAGTAATAACAGGTCGCTATGAGAGTGATCGTTACCGCGAATTTTTCATTCTCAGTCTCTCAGTCTCTCAGTTTCTCGGTCTCAGAAATTTTTCTCTCTTTCTCTCTTTCTCTCTCTCTCTCTCTTTATCTATCTATCTATCTATCTAGTTTCTGAAATAAAAAAAAAATTAATCTGAAAGATAATCTTATCTATTCCATAGGTTAAGTTTTAAGTTAAATATTGTACTGATAATGATTTATAACGATTTCGATAGTGATCAGATTGAAAAAGAGATCTGACTCAGTGAAAAGTTAAATTAAAAATTGTCAATTGATAATTTAAAATAATAAATTATATTTAAAAGAAAAAAAAAATGATTTTCATATATCTTATGAATTTCATATATCTTATAACATTTTTATATATATATATATATATATATATATATATATATATATATATATATATATATATACATGTATGTATATATTTTTTATATTGTATATACATAATTATATCTTTATTACTTTCTTGTATTTATATTATTTTATATAATAATAATAATAATAATAATAATAATAATAATAATAATATAAAATAATATAAGTAGAGAAGGGAAGAAAAAGAAAAAAAATATAAAAAGAAAATATAATAATCGCAGAAAAATAAATTGAATGTGTAAAAACGCGTAAAAAATCTTTTTGGAATTATTTTTTCTTTTTTCCATTTTTCAAATAACGAATTATTTTCACGTGAAACGATTTATTAAACGATCGTGATATCATAGACGATCGATAACATTGCCTCCTATCGTTCCAAGAATCGATAGGATAAGAATCTCGATCGTTCAGATCTTCTTCGGATCTTACGTCCTTCGTGGATCTTCCTATAGCCATCGGACTCACTAGATTTATTACGTGGCTACGTAGATTAAAGATCATGATCTTAAGCGTGCGTAGGGGGCAAATCCAAGGAGTAAAGGAGACTCTTCGAGGTGTCTCCTTCAAGATCTTGATCTACGCTCAGCATCAACGTCCGAATAGATTTGTCGAGGATTGGAGGAACGCGACGACGACGATGACTATTTAAAAAAAAAAAAAAAAAATCAAAGAAAAAAAAGGAAAAATATTTTAAAGCAAAAGAAATTTAAAAAAAAAATAGAAACGATCAAAAAATATAATAGAACTTACGTCAATGAACGATCGCGTGATTCGAAAGATCAATGAATTGATAATAAGTGATAAATCAATTTTTCACGATAAATACTAATTATTAGATCGAAGGTAAATCTTCATTAAATTAATCTACGAATAAATAATCAAGACCGAGATATAATTTCATTAATAAATTTAAAGAAAATAAGTCATAAAGGTTAGAAGAAAAAAAATACATTCGATAACAAAATTCGTACTCTCGATCGCGCGTAATAAAACGAGATACGAAAGTATTGCGAAAAAAAGGAATTAAGAAAAAATTCGAAATAAAATCATTAAACGCCTAGGGGGGAAAAAAAAACACAAGATTTTCGAGAAACGAACGAAATTTCTATAAAAAAAAAAAAAAAAAAAAACAAAAAAAAGAGAAGAAAGAAAGAAAGAAAAAAAAACAAATTCGAAATCTCAAATAACAAAGTAAAACGAGAGTCATAAAAAAAAAAGAAGTCCAAAAAAGATCATGCAAGATTGTTCGAAAGTTTTTATAAAATTATTGAACAGGCGAATTAATACAAAAATAATAATAATAATAATAATAATAATAATAATAATAATAATAAATAAATAAATAAATAAAAAAAGAAATAGAAGAAATAGAAGAGAAGAAAGGGAAAAAAGAGGGAGAAAAAAGAAAAAGAAGAAAACAAAAACGAAAGATTAGAGACGATCGTATTCGTGTGCAAAGGCGTGTTAAGGCCAAGCCAATGCTAAGAACGGAAATTAATAGCCGACTTGTCATAACAGGGAACGATAGGAGGAACTCTGGCAGTAACCAGCAATACCAATACCAATACCAATATAAATACAAATACTAATAGCAACAGCAACAGCAACAGCAATAGCAATAGCAATAGGGGAAAAAAAACCGGACTCGTTGCTTACGATCTCAAGACTTGCAGCGGATACGCATCGAAGCCGCGAGCAATTCGCCGTGACGAATTTCCTAACGTCAACTCAACTCCATGAGTTAGACGAGGTCTCCTTCTTCGGCCATGGCGACGCGACGTATGCAAATCGATAATTCGAGCTAACATACAAGTAACATCTTCGATTAGCATTAATTCCTTTTAACTTTATCTTTCTATTTCGATTTCCATAAATAACTAGCTATCTACAAATTATGATGATCCTTTTTCTTTTTTCTTTTTTACTCTTTTACTTTTTTCATTTCTTTTTCTTTTTCTTTTTTTGTTTTTTTTCTTTTTCTTTATTACCATTATTTCTTATTCTTAGAATATCGAATCATTTATGAGATGTATATAGTTAACGAATTGATTATCTACAAATTGTGAATTGACAAATGATCGAATTACCCAGTCCCTTTCTAATATTATACTAAATTTAAACGTTATTATAACGATATAAGTATTGTAATAAAAAAAATCAAAAAATAAAAAATAAAAAAATAAAAAAATAAAAACGTTAAATATTTTTTATTATTGTTATTATTGTCATATAAGTATTATAGTAAAATATATATTAAGTTAATATTCTTAGTTTTTTCGTATTGTCATCTTTTCTCTTTTCTTTTTTTTCTTTTTTTTTTTTTAAATGGATGTAAAGAAATTCGCTAATATATTTCGTATATTAATAAATTAAATTCTTGTTTTTTCTTTTTTTTTTTTCATATTATCGTTTGTTCTTTCAAAAAGAAAAAAAAATATATATATACATATATAAAATTCTAATAACTAATATATCATATATGTATAAAATTAATGATTACATTATAATCATTGTTGTTAAATAATTATTAAATAAATGCAGTAATAAGATCGTTGAAATATTCGTTAGATTTTAAATTAATAAATAAAAAAAAAAAAAAAAATAATAAAAGGAAATACTTTTCCGTAATGAAACTAAAATAAAATATTAATAAGCTTAAGATGAAAAACGAAGAGGAAACCGTATTTTCTTTTGACGGAAGTCGCACAGCAGATACATACATACATACATATATACACACATACATACATATAAATACATGCTTTTATATCTCGATCGTTGAAAAATAATAAAAGAAAGAAAATGAAAAAGATTAAAATAAAAGGAAAAAAAGGGTAGTTCGAAGATAGATAGATAGATAAATCTAGAGATCTATCGATCTAAATTCTAACGTAAACGCGATCGATAAATGCAAGAGGAAGAGAGAAAGAGAGAAAGAGAGCGACTAATCGATAACACGTGCAAAATCGAAAGGTGGAAAGGCTCGCAAAGCCTTTTAACTTGGCGCCTGCCGGTGTTACGTTTTTCCTTACCGATCTGAAACCGATCGTCTGACTAACGGCGGCACGCGTTTCTCGCTCAGAAAGCCGATCGATTACCGTAACGTCGAATTATGTTGTAAGAACGATCGTAAAACGATCGTTTAACCGATCGCACGTTCTATACCGGAAGAAAGAGAGAAAGAAATATAAAAGTCACATAGATATATATACATATATATATATATATATATATATATATATATATATTTTTTATAAAGCATACAGACAATTTTAAAGCATACGGTCAACTGTGAACTAGTTCAAAAAATCCAAATATTTTGCGATCGTATTAATTATAATAATAATAAAAAAAAAAAAGGAAGAAAAGAAAAGAAAAAGAAAAAGAAGTAATAGATACGTGTTAATTTACGTGATTATTTATGTACATAATTAACCGGATACTATATAAATGTTAATTCGTACAAACGGGTATTTAATTAAGTGTTATAAATAAATATAAAAATAATACATTTGATCAGATACATTGCGCTTAAAATGTATAAATGTAGAAATTATTAATGCGTAAGATGTGTAAGTATTCATTTACATACGTTTGAAATATTATTTTAGAATAAAAAAATAATTATTCTTACAAATAAGAGAAATAGATATATCTTAAGTATCTATATGTATAATCTATGTGTAATAATAAATATATCTAATTAGACATCAATTTAGAAATAATTGAAAATAATTTTGGAAAAGAAAAAAATTATGGATCTCTCAAAAACTTAATCAATTTTTAATATTATTAACTATACACAGACACAAACACAAACACACACAAAGGCACACATAAACATATATATTAACTCTTAGGGCAATTTTTAAACACTAAATAATAGTGTTAATAAAACGACATAATAAAATAATAAAAAAAGAAAGAAAAAAGAAATGAAATTAACGAGCATGATATATATATATCTACTTTCATTATGACAAAAAGATTTTATCAATATCCATATAACACCGTTGTACTTTCTAAAATGATCTTTATCTCACTTATTTATCTTCCTTCTCTCTCTCTCTCTCTCTCTCTCTCTCTCTCTCTCTCTCTCTCTCTCTCTTCCCTTTTTATTTTTCTCTTCTTTTTTTTTTTTATTTTGAAAAGAAGACGTGCTTCTCGATGTCAGTGGAAGAAAAGATCGATCGTGTCCAAGAAGAAGATAATTTGTAAGAGGCGATATATATTCGACGTGTCATTTCGAAGTTGTAATAAAGTACCGAAAGTCGGTCTCTCTCGGCTTATGGTTATCGTATTTCTCTAAGATGGCTGCTGCTTCTTGGTTCTTGCGGTGCCGTGCTACCGTAAGCAAAAGCCTTACCAGGTTTTACCTCTATTCCACTTTCGCTTATTTGTAAAAATACAATAAGTTATAGATCTAGGAGAGCTGTTGACGAACGTTGAACCGATAGGACGGACAAACGTTTTACACGAGACAGTAGCTGGAATAAGTTTATCTATTATCTTACCACCATGATATCCTTTGATTTATTATTTACATTACTGTAGGCCCCATAAGCAATGAATTATGTTTCTTGATTTCTTTCTTTTCCTTTTTTTCTTTGTCTTTTTATTTTTTTTTTTCTCCCTTTTTTTCTGTTTTTTTTTTTTTTTTTTTTCTTTAGCAATGGAAAAGCGCTTATGAACATTTGGAGTGATTTTTCTACGTTACGAATTCTATTCTTAATTTTTTTTTTTTCTTTTTAAATTTGCAAAAAAGATTGAAATGATTTACAACCAGTATATGAATAACTAATATCTTGCAACGATTTCTCTTGACTTATTACTATACTAATACAAATGTAATGATTTTCAGTTTCATTGTTTAGAAAAAGTTTTGAAGTTTAAACTTGATTTTTTGCGAACCAAAGTGTTGCTTCTAATTATTCGTTTTTTTTTTCTTTTCTTGTTTTTTTTTAATAACAAATCTTTTTTTTTTCATGCGTATAAACACGAAAATAATTTTCATGTTAAAAGAAATAAATTCTTCTGCAAAAAAATTTTGCAACGAAAGAAGAAAAAAATTTTCCAGTGAAAAAAGAAAGAAAAGAGACTAACAGAGATAACTATTGCACGATTAGAAATTAACTTGAATCGAATTACGTTACTATTTATCTAAAAATTCCATAAAAAAAAAAAAAGATAATTAACCGAGTCACATTTCTACTTGTATAAAAATTTCATTAGAAAAAAATAGAAAAGGAGTGAAATAATCATTGCTTGACGTTTCCATCCCGACTGATGTTTGACGATTCTTAAATCTGAAAAAAAAAAAATAAAAAAAAAGAACAACACAAAAAGAACGAGAAAGAGAGAGAGAGAGAGAGAGGCAGGAAAATTGAAAGAGAGAAAGAGAAAGAAAGAGAGAAATCCTTGAAATTATTCGAAAGTCACAAGTCATTATTTCCCCTTGATCGTTCGAGAGCAAATATGGGTAAGATGGGTACACGCGAGGGCCTAAAAATGGCGTGGCAATGACCTCGGAAAGTCCAAAAATAATTCACACAGCCATACGAAAACGATCTCCCTTCTGAGGCGTTTCAACAAGGAAGACTCGAGAACGTGTGAACGGATCGACAGGTGAGACGGTAAATGATCGATCTTCTCGAGATCGACGTGTTCTTGATCCTCCTTTGGAATTTCGATAAGATTCGTCCTCGACAACGAAGGTCGAATCAATATCGATTTTCATGATAAACAAAATAAAATTTATAAATATTATTGACAATAAATACATCGATCTTATACATATATATATATATATATTTATATGTTGATATGTATTCATAAATATATGTTGGTTTCTTGACGTATACAGATATATATATATATATATATATATATATATATATATATATATATATATATATTTCTTTTCATATAGTTCTATGCATAAGTGTAAGCCGTATATATACGTATGTTTCTCTCTTTCTCTCTTTCTGTCTCTCATACTCTCTGTCTCTCTGTCATTTTCTTTCTTTCTTTTCTTCTCTTCTGTTTGACTCGCAATCGCTGATATTAACGGCCTACCATTTGGCAGCCTCCGTACGAGCGATTGCTTCCTGATGAGGACCAGATTCCTCGCAACTCCAGTACCGGAAATATATGCAAAATGTCGAGTGCAAGAAACTACGAGTTCGATATTTTTCTGATATTTAAACTCACTCTTCTTTATCTCTCTCTCTCTCTCTCTCTCTCGCTCTCACTCTTCCTTCTCCTCTCTGTCGAGTAATCTTATATCTGTGATGATTAATTCGTTAATTGTTAATTTCGATATTATCGTAGAATGTTAAAAATGTATCTACAATATAAAAATATTTGATAAGTATCTTATATGTATATATTTATAATTATTAATAAACAATAATTAACAATTTATAATTAATAATAGATTTAATTAATTAATTTAGTAAATAATTTGCTCTTTAAAAATATCGATACAATTCTACAAAAGAAAAAAAAATTTCTCCTACGAATATCGAAAAAAAAGAAATAATTTTCTCGAAAAACTTCCAATTAATTTAATAAATGATTTTTCTTTTTGTTTCCTTTTTTTTTCTGCTAAAAATATCAAATTAATTTGACGAACAATTTTCACAATTAAAATTTTCAACGATTACATCCAAGAAATTCGAATTAATTTAAGTAAAAAATACTTTCGTCGATGTAATTTGAATAAAATTGAAAAATAAAACGATTCAATTAATTTTCATAGTCAACGTGTCAGATTTCAATCGATAATCTTCAAAGTTCCCGTACGATACGCATATTGAAGTGAAACACGAAGAGACGGTTACACGGCACAGTTTCGCGAATAATTTTATACAACGGGTAGGCGCGTTTTCTTTTTGCATCGGTCGCAGTAACGACACGAAGATCGCGAAATTTCATGTTGGAACGAACGCGTAAGAATCGACGATAAAGTTGACCCAGAAAAAGATGCTCCGGTCTTGGACATCCTTCCAACTTCCCACTCGAAATATAACTTCTCGCATTTTCGATAATATTTTAAATCGTCGTCGTCGTCGAAATTTTACACAAAGTGAAAGCGCAGACCTTTTCGTTAGCCTATTTCTTTTTCTTTTTTTTTTTTGTTCATTTGTTTGTTTCTTTTTGTTTTCTATATCAAAAACATTCATGGATACTTATATATATATATATAAATAATCTAAATATACGTTAGTAATTATTATGAATTAAAACAATCTACCTGACGAAATTAAATTTATTTTAATTCAAATAATTATTATATTATATATATGTATATATATTAAGACAGAGTGGGAAAAAAAAGGTTATATATCAATAATTATTAAAATGGCCTATGTGAAAGATCTGTTTAATTTCAATAATAAACATATTAATTAATTAAAACGATGAAACGATAGAATAAATATCAATAATTATTAAAACGTCGTAAATAAAAAATCTAAAAATAATCGTTTATTAATATCAATATTTATTAAGTACTACGTACCTTCCGGACCAACGGCTTGTATTAAACTAACTATAAGGATATTCTTATCCTAATGACGCGTACTTGCTTTTACATTGAGGAGAAAGATTGTAAACAGAAATCGGGCGTGTCTTATCTCGTCATCAAAACAATACACAGACCAAAGTCGACTATTGAATAATAACATTGTTTCATTTCGTTAACAAATCTTGTTCAGGACAGTACTACTACGTCTCATACGTTCTGTTAAATAATTTATCATTTAATATAATTTATTCCTTTAATATAATTCATATTATATTGATGGAATATTATTTTACATATTATACATATTAATTTGTACATAAGTACATATACATTACGCGTATATTAATATATATATATATATTATGCGTTTATTTATATTATGAATATACATAATATAAATAAACATATATATTATACCTATAATATGTATTAAAAGTAAATATATAAATTTATATAAAAAAAAAATAATAATGAATGAAGTATTTATTTAAAAATTTTTATTAAGTCTTAAGGTCATATTTTTATTCATCGATTCGTATATATGTATGTACGTAAATACATAATTTAATTTTCTATTCTAATTTTCTAATTTTATAGATCCAGAATATTAATATCCAAATATTAATTCTTTTTCTATTTCCTCAGGATTAATCTTCAATCTGTCTAACGAATAAATGTATAATTATTTATTTAACAAATATATTATATTTTAAGGATACTTTGATAAATCGCAGAGTGATAAACATGATGCAATTTTTTATTTGAATCTTTTAAATCTAATATATTTCGAGATATTAATGCTTTTTTTTTTTCTTGTTTCAGCATTGATCTTACGCATAATCTAATTTATTATTCATCAGATTTAGAATTTTTGCAGATTGTTCTTTATCATTCGCCCATTGATCTTCGATCATCGATCTATCTGATTAAAAGCACAATGAAAAATAAAAAAATAAAAACCAATTCAAAAATTAATCGTCTAATGTTTCCAACAGCGACACAACAACGGAAATCTGGTATTAAAGATCGATACTTAAAAGCGAAAACTCGATACTTGATATCCTAGCGTAACGAAATGCATCGATGCTTTTTCGAGAGATGTAGAGGCCTTAAGAAGTTCGATCAACCCGAAGTAGGAAGGAAGAGATGTCTTTACTATAGGTCGTTCACTTATTATATCTCACGTAAGTACGAAAGTAAAATTATCTTTTTCACTCTCTTTACAAACTTGTGTGTGTGTGTGTGTGTGTGTGTGTGTGTGTGTGTGTGTGTGTATGCCTATGTCTGTATCGCGATATTGTCTTTTCTAAACTTTCTAATATCTCTGAAAGTTCTCACTTTTGTAAATCGATTGAATATAATAATAATGTACGATATAATAATAATGTACAATGTAATAATAATGTACGATATACTCTTAGAAATTTTTTCATTAATTTTTTCTTATTAAAAATGAAAGTAAAAGAAAATGTATCAATGAAATTGTTCAAATCGATTTGAGCCGGAAATTATTTAATAATAAAAAAATAACGATGACATATAACTTATAAAACTCTATGATAAAAATATCTATTAAAATATATGTACATATATATATATATATATATATATATATATATATATATATATCCATAAATAATTTAATAATCTATGATAAAAGCATCCATTAGAATATATGCATAATTTTAATCTAATACCTATTAGAACATATATATATATATATACATATTTATAATTAATCTAATAATTTATGACATAAGCTTTTAATCATATACAAGGTATTGAAAAAAAAAAGAAATTTATTGCAACGAAACGTTATAAAAAATACTAAAAAAAGAAGAAAAGTAAGAAAAAAGGAAGAAAAAAATCTCGACTTCAGAAAAAAATAAAAATAAAAAAAAAAAAAACAAATGAAAAATTAAAACAAACAATAGATCAGCGTATTCTAAACGTCTAATCTTCGTTCGACTTTCAATCTTTAATAACAAATATATCATCCCATTAGTAATTGTACGAGAAAACAAGCAGACGAACGAACAGCTGAAATATATTTTTTAAGATAAAAAAAGAAAAAAAGAAAAAAAAAAAGAGAACTCGAAGAAACGTCAACACTTACTCTCATCATGTCGATCAAATCGATAGATCTTAGTCGATCTTAATCCGACGTATTCACTCATTCAATGTTCAATTGCCATGAAGTTAATGAGTCTTCTATCTCTATTTCTCTCTCTCTCTCTCTCTCTCTCTCTCTCTCCCTCTCTCTCATTCGTTCTTTCTTTCTTTTTCTCTCGCACGAAAAAGAAAAAGAAAAAGTAAAGCAAAAAAAGAAGAAGAAGAAGAAGATATAAGTAAATCGACGAAATCTTTACGAGAGCATACGACGCTGTCGAGTTTAATTCAGAACGAGAGAGTCTACGCACGGAACAGAATTCTAAATGAGGAATATTCATTAAGATGATCGAATGGTGATTAGCGAAACGAGTAACGACGACGACGACATACACACACACCTGCGTAAAGGACTTCGAAGGTTGAGAAAGAGAGAGAGAGAGAGAGAGAGAGAGAGAGAGAGAGAAGGACGATCGACAGCAAGCATCGTCTTAATCGTCGTTTTTCTCTACCCACTTAACACCCCTCACCATATCCCTCTCTCTCTCTCTCTCTCTCTCTCTCTCTCTCTCTCTCTCTCTCTCACTCTCTATCTATCTATCTATCTCTCTCTCATCCTCCTACTCCTCTTCTTCCACCACCCTCCTTACCTCTTACTTCTTCTCATCATCTCGTTCTTCGTATCACCGGATGAACGAGCGTACGTTCTTCCATCCTTCTCTGCATTCGCGATTGCATTCCGCGGTTCATTAACACGGCTCGAAGCGTACCTACTCGCTCAAGGCATGAAATCGATATGCACCAGGGTGCAACGACATTAAGTATATCGGCAATTATCATACGACGATTCTTTTAGATTTTTCTTTTTTTTTTTTCTATCTTACTTTTCTCTTTTTTATTTTTTCTTCTTTTTCTGTTCTATTCTTTTTTTTTTTATTTCAGCTTTCTTTTTCTTTTTCTATCGTCTTTTTTTTCCCCCATTTTTTATTTATTCTTTTACAATCGTTTCTTTTTTCTTTTTTCTTTTTTTGTTTTTTGTTTTTATTTATTTTTTTTTTTTTTTTCTTTTAATTTTTCCATTCCTAATTCTTTTATTTTTATCTTTATTCTTTCTCAATAATTGACGATGTCGATCGAGATCTGTCGAAGCAGTAGCAGTAGAATGATTTTTCGTTAGAAATTTTCTTCGTGCGAATCGAATTGTATGATGATGAAAGATCTGAAAGGATTAAAGAAAATCCACGATAATTGGATATTAGAAAATTTTTATTAACGTTAACATTTTTTTTTCGTCGTATTCGAAATCAACATCGAACGATTTTCTTAATATTTTATTTATGACCATTGATAACAATGGCAATAATTTGTTAATTTGTAATACGTTTCGTAATATAGAAAATTAATGATTGAACAATTATTATATATTATTATATTATTATTATATATAATGTGATAAGCCTGTGATCGATTGAATTATCGATGACATTAGAACTGTCATTGATTATAAATACGTCGAATTAAAGATCCCGCATAATTTCCTTCAAATTCTATCTATAAATCGTATCTCATAAAGATTACGTCCGTATCTCATACGTACTGTATTTCGATATTTAGAAAAAAAAACAAAAAAGAAAAAAATAAATAAATAAGTGATCAGAATATTAAATTATTACGAATAATCCTGTCATTAATTTAATATTCAATATCATTCAACTTATCACCGATGGAACGTTCTTTAATAATTCAAAAAAAATAAGATAACATTTAATAAATCAATTCTTAAATGCGTGCGTGCTTGCGTGCGTGCGCGCGTGCGTGAATGAATGAAACATTGCAAAAACTGTTATCCAGGACAAATGACTAATTTATCTAAAAGATGAATAGATATCTAGCTTGATTCTCTAGTCGGATCAGTTGGATCAGTCGAAGATATCGTTTGTAAAATAAAATAAAAAGGGGAAAAAGAAAAAAAAAAAAAAAAGAAAAAGAAAAAAAAAGGAAAAGATTAAATTATTACCAATAAACCTATCATCATTAATTTAATTTTCAATATCATTCAAGCTATCACCGATGAGCCACAGAAACGTCCTTCATATTCAAAAATAAGATAACATTAATAAATCCTAAGTCATAAATGTGTATACTTTGCGTATACTCGCGTAATATGTATGCGTGCGTATATATTTGTATGTATGCGTATGTTTGCACGTGAATGAAACATTACAAAAACTATTATCCAGGACGAACGAATAGTTCATCTATAAGATAAATAGATAACCAGATTTAATTCTATGATCTTGGACCAGTCGGAAGGATATCGTTTTAAAATTACAAAAAATTTTTCTTTTATTTAGATAAAAAAAAATACCTTCGTAAGTACTTACAAACTAGAGAGAGAGAGAGAGAGAGAGAGAGAGAGAGAGGGAGAGTGAGATAATCGATAGATACGTTCGCGAGTAAAACGGTGCTTTGGTTAAAGTGTCGTTAGACCGTGAAGGCAGATGTTTCCTAAGAATATTTATCGGTCTTATTCAGATTTGATGTCCTCGTTTGTCAGACTTGGCACGCTCGATTCGCGATTCACAGGTGCAACTTTGAGTCTACGATTAAAAGAAAGAAAAAGAGAGAGAGAGAGAGAGATAGGTAGATGGATAGATAAATAGATAAATAGATAGATAGATAGATAGAGATGGATAGAAATAAGGAGAGAGAGAGAGAGGGAGAGAAAGAGAGAAAGAGAGAGATAGAAAGGAGTCGTTTACGGTGTCGCGCTCTCGCCATAGATCCAAGGTCAACTCTGATGTATACAGAAGGATCAGAAGTGTGTATAGCTCGAGGAGAGGTCGTCGTTCGATCCTGATTAATGGCTTTCGAGATCGAGCCTACGTCGCTAAGGAAAGAACGTGTAAGCGAGAACGAGCTGAACGAGAAGAAGAAGAAGTAGAAGAAGAAGAAGAAGAAGAAGAAGAAGAAGAATAAGAATAAGAAGAAGAAGAATAAGAAGAAGAAGAAGAAGAAGAAGAAGGCTTCGTTACGTATTCCCTGCTTAACTCGAGTCAACGTTTCGCGTTGACTTCCCCCATTCGTTCGCGAATATCCACTTGACGGTGAAGACACACTTACCGTGTCGACCGACCTTACTTCGCGCTACCGAACGTACCAACATTATCGAAGGCTAATTTATGTGTGTATGTCTGTGTGTGTATATATATATATGCGTGTGCACGTTTCTTTTTTTCCTTTGTTCGTACACTTTTTTCGTTCGTGAACCTTTTTTTTCCCTTTTTTTTATCATTCCTTCCTTGTTACTTTCGTTGGCTTGCGAGAAATTGCGAGAATGTTTGTGAATGTTGATGAATGTTCAAAAAAAAAAAGAAGACGGAATGAATGGAGAATCGATTCCATTGTCGAGAAAATTATCAATGGTATATCTTTCTAATGATCGTTTCGGAGAGATCGTTTCGGAGTTATTAGATTTTTTAATTATTCCTATCGTTATGTCTGATTGTGTATTTATGTAATTTAATTCAATGTAATTACAGATTTATATACAAATATATTAGATTTTATATATGTTAGATCAGATATATTGGAAATAGATAAAGAGAGAAAGAGAGAGAGAGAGAGAGAGAGAGAGAGAGAGAGAGAGAGAGAGAGAGAAAGAAAGATTACATATATTAGATATATTCGATTTTCTAATTATAGAAAACTTGACACTCCATTTATATATAGAAACTTTAATAATTATTATAAAAAAAAATCTATTATCTTAAATTCTCTCTATTTATCTAAAGTTATCTATCTATCCATCTTTATCACAAAAAAAAAGAACGATATTACCTTTGCAAAAATTTTATCAAACAATATTATTCCATTATCGATGTATTTTTTTAAAGAAGATCAAACGACTATACGTTCCCATTTCTCGACAAGTTTAAATTTTTGTTTGTTAAAACAAAAAGCAAGAACGATCGATCCAATTTTAGAGAAAATCTAAATCAAAATATCTCTTTTACTTTAAATAGAGAACAAAGTTATACTCTGGATATGGTAATCGATCAAACTTACGATCTTAACAATTTTCAATAGATCAATGATAAATCGTAATAATATATATATACATATGTAAACGTTTTAGAATGAAAGATAAACTAATAATTCACTTTCACCGAACAACGCAACGTTAAAACGAAATTAAAAGAAGGTTAATCCACTTTCTCCGTATAATTAAAATGAACATTTACAATTTCTAGTACTCCGTGTATTTTCGTTTTTTTTTTGTTCTTTCTTCTTTTCTTTTCTCTTCTACTTCTTCTTCTTCTTTCTCGACCCTCCCTCTTTTCCATCCCTTTACCCCTCTACCCTCATATGTAACATCACACCGGAGAACAAGTTGTAACAGGTATCTATTATCAACGGTCAAGAAATAAGTATTGCTATAGTTAGAACAAGTTTTTAGGAACGCCTAGAACTAACTAACTAACTCACTCGCGCGTCCGCCCGCGCACACTCATACACACACACACACACACACACACACACACACATGCATGCATGCATACATACATACATACATACTTATATGCATATATACAATTAAGTAGATATGCATATGTATGATAAGTACGTGTATGTAAGTATTTGATAAAGGAAAAAAATTGTCTAGCACGTGCTACGTGAAATTATCATCGATTTTCCACTATGGTTATCAGAAACGAATGGCAGGTAGGACGTACGGAAGTCACGGCGTAAATCAAAACACGATGTTTATACCGGATGCGTTCGGTATAGGTGGACACGTTTAGCTAAACGGATATTTCGTAGCAACTCACAAGAATATGGATCCTGATTAATGCGATTCCTGGTTACTACCATGCGTAGTAAACTTGATCCTGATTAATACTGTTTACAGCCCAGCGAGATCTCGAAAGCCATTAATCAGGATCGAAAGAGAGAGAGAGAGAGAGAAAGAGAGAGAGAGAATGTCTCTCGAGTTAATCTTGCATATGTGTGATCCTTCTATTTATATTTTATATATGTATATATATTATCGCAAAACCTAGGATACTCTAACTACTTGTAGGAAGAAAATCCAAGGACTACGATATGATCCTAAGAATTTAATAAGTTCGAGTTATATCCAGTTGGATCTTATTTGAAATCGATTTTCTTTTTTTTTTAATCTTAGAAGAGAGTCCTAAGTATATCGTTGGTGATAATGAAATTCTAATGATAATTTAGATGCTTACCTATCTCTCTCTCTCTCTCTCTCTCTCTCTCTTTCTCTCTCTTTTTTCTTTTATTTTCTTTTACGTATCGTCAGTGATAATAAAATTTTAATGATGATTTAAATATTTCTTTCTTTTTTTTTTTAGTAACTTATTATTAAATCTAAAGATTTGTCGGATGAAATATATATATATATATATATATATATATATATATATATAAATATATTGGTTAGATCGTGAAAAATTATAAAGAAAATTGAATGAAAGTAATCAGATTAAAAAAAGAAAAAGGAAGAAAAAAAAATTAGAAATAAAAAATTACATATAATACGATCGTGATCGAAGAAAAGAATTCTTTTTTACAAAAATCATATTAAATAAAGAGAAATGAATAATCTGGTTCGTAAAGAAAGAAAAAAATAAAGAAAGAATTAGGGAAAGAAAAAAAAGAATAGAACAGAAAATAGAAAGAAAAAAGTAAAAGTCGTGAATCCCCGTAAAGATACCTTTGTAAGATTTGTGATTATAAAATATAAGTCAAAGGGACGAGCGCGTTTCTAAGGAATAATCCCATATAAGAAATTTCATGGGACGTCACTCGGTCATTGAATTCCAAATCTGGTGGTTGTCCGTTTAAACGAAAAGAATATACCTACCGACAAATTATCTCGTGTACACGAGAGAGAGAGAGAGAGAGAGAGAGAGAGAGAGAGAAGGGATAAAAAAAGGTTCTCGGGTTCTCTGTATGTCTCTCATTATAACCAGTCTCAGGTTTGCTGTTGGAACAATTATCAGACCTTGGCGGGAAGCCGCATCAACCCTTCGTCGAAGTTTTACAGCCTCCAGCCGAAATGGAAGTGCCACTTTTGTAGTTGCCGGTTAACCACCACCATCACCATCACCACTACTAACACCACCATCGCCATCACCATCACCACCATCACCACCAATACCATCACCATCACCATCACTATTACCATTATCACCATGTTACATATGTTATTATGTTGTGTTGTATAGGTACTATATAACGTACAAGCATAATGGCCGTGTTGTAGGGATGACGTTTCACGAACGAAAACGTACGATATATATTCGGCCAGTTTTACAACCGTCCTGCAAATTAAAGTGCCATTCTGAAAGAGTACACCGATGTCACCGGGTTATATGCAACGTATGTTAAAACTGACACACCCACGTCACACGATAGGCTTTAACGTCTTGTAAATTTTATTTTATTTTATTTTATTTTATTTTATTTTACTTTTTTTCTCTTTTTTTGTTTAACACCTCCTCCTATCTTCTTCTTTTCTTTTCGTTTTTTCTTTTTTTTTTTTTTTCTTTTTTTTCTATATTTCTTCCAATCCGTTCCATTAGTTTATTCTCTTTGTTCGTAGATATACAAGAGAAATGATTCTTTAAAAAATATTTTTTCAATCTTTCAAAAGTCATTTTTTTTTTTACACTTTTCTCTTTCTCTTCTATCTTCGGCGTCACGTTCCTTTTTTCTTTATTTTCTTTCTTCTTCCTTTTAAGATCGTTTATTTATTTTCCTTTTAGGATCATTTATTTTTTAAGGCATTTATTTACTTTTGTTTATCTAATATCTTCTTTTCTTTCCTTTTTTTATCTATTTCCTTTCATTTTTCTTTTTTCTTTTTTATACCATAATTTATTTATTCTTTTTTTTTATTTAATACCTCATCTTCCTCTCTTCCTTTATTTGCTTTATTTAATAAAAAAAAATTTAATAAAAATATCTTCTAATTTCGAATATATTTCTCTTATCATTCTCTCTTTCTCTCGCTCTCTCTCTCTCTCTCTCTCTCTCTCTTTCTCTTTTTATTCTACTTTTTCAACCTTTTCTTTTTCTACCCTTTCTTCGAGCCACTCATTTATTTCTTATTTTTTTATTTTTTGTTTTTTTTTTTTTTTTTTTTTTTTTTTTATTCAATCTTTTATTCAATTTTTTTATTCTGTCCTTCTCTTTTGTCATTACGACTCTAAGGTCGTTGATTTAACTATTTCATTTAATTAGTGATTGAAGGAGGATAAAAAACAAGAGGAAGAAATTATTATTTTTATTTTTTGTTTTATATTTTTTTTTCTTCTCCTTTTTTTCATTTAAAACTAAACATTCCTCGTA